>NW_016907968.1:175429-205625 GCF_001483705.2 Eufriesea mexicana | reverse complement strand
ATATATAATACGTATATTCATATATTATTCTACAGGAAATACAATATTTATTATTACACAAATTTATTGTAAACTTACTGTTGCTTTCGACGAAATTAATCTTGACCTTTATCCAGATAAAAATTTCACCGTTATCTATTCTGCTATTTCACTGCTATCTATGTACACCATATTTGCTCATTTACATTAGCCACACATTTCAATACCTCCGATAACAGTAAATAAGAAAATGGTACACGTATACACAATACGTATAAAGAACATACGAAGCCTTCAGTACCGATCGAACAAACTAATCCTCTATAAGTTACAATTCAATCGAGCCATAATTAGAATATCATCGATACCAATTGCATTTACAATCGCGTTTAACAAGCGACGTCATTTGTTCAAATTTGTTGCGAACCGCGAATGCGGTAGCTTCATCGAGGTGATGTCTGTATCTACCCGTTTAATCAAAGACCAAATCGATTTGTTTGAATTCCAAGTGCTCAGCGGGGGAGAGTTCGGCAGCGACCACGGGAACGGGAACAACACGAATTGGAACAAAATCAAGCTCTGCGGGGCCGACTTCTGCGTCCTTGGTAACGGAGGCCACGAGACCCTGGAGCGTCCTCCGGAGTCGGAGATCTACGAAATTTCTGCGATCTATCTAACTTGTGTAATCGTCGCCGTGATCATCGTCGCTTTGTTCGTCGATCCTCTCTCGAGGTGAGTACCACGCAACGTGGATGCACGCGCGCGATTGGTCGAAATGGCACCACGCAGCTTTCCACTCTCTGTCGACCTTTAATTTTTCACCAGCCGTGGCGGCCGGTGATTAATACTGGATACAAATGTCGGCTGCCACTCGTAATAACCGTATTTATTGCATTATTCGAATATTCTACCCTTAGAAGCAAGAAAATTCCACGAACGATGATGATAGCGTTGAAAAATTGCACTCGCGTTATTTATCGTTGATAATTCAAACTCGGATGACTCGAGCGGAATAGGTAGCAGCTCGTTATGCGTACGCGCGTTTCTTTCCATGGGAATCGCCAGGATTATGGATTTATTGGATAGCTGAATGGATTATGTGGAAATTTCGCTTTGAAAAATCGTTTGCTAATTACGCGCAATTGATAACCCAAGGCCTAATGATCGCCAGGATCGATGATACGCGTTTCGTTCCACTGTTTGAACAGTCGATAATTGCCGATTTATCGAACGCTTTGTAATTTCTTCTAAGGACATTGAGCAATTGTTTTCCAGCTATTGCGACATCACGTGTCTGATACATTCACGAATTATCCGCGTGTGCAAGTACCTCGCTGCTTTCAGAGATTGCTATAATTAACAATTCCGTTGTGTAATTTTAATCGCTGATTTTATGCACAAAGTGGCAAAGAGTCGCTTTTTTACGCCTTTGTAACGTCGATCGAACGTCGAGGGGAGGAGGAACGTGGAATTTATTCCGTATTTAAATTAGGAGTTCGATGGGATTTGCAATCCTGACAATGATGTCGGCTTTGAACAACGACGTACGCGTGTGCAAGAGTTTCGAGAAGCTAAGTCTCGGGATAAATTATACGTCGCGGCTTATGATACCCTGCGTCGAAGGATTTCATCAAGCATGCGTATCCGTGGCGAACTTGAAAGCCGAACAGCGCGAAGATACAATCGCATTTGAGAAAACTGGCATACGGAATGGTTTTTGTTTTAATGTCAATATTTAATATCGATGAATCATTCGTTGAAGAGGCTACGCGAGGAGTCTGTTTATCATTTAACGCGGACTAACCTTCCGTTTATTATTGAGAAAACACTCGAAGCTTCTGGAAGTCTAGCACACCTTGGGTATTATTTAAAGTTAAACAAATATCGACTCGTCTCCGGGGAGAGACGATTACCGAAACAACCGGTGAAACTCTGTATTTTTCCGTTTCCGTCATTAAAAGCCGTCATCCGTACTTTCAACTTAACCAGCACCATCATCAGCATCCTCCTTTTCCTCTGTACCACTTCGTGGCCTTCGAATATGAGACGGGACACCAAGGAAACGTTGGAAAAGTCATTTCATTCAATTAACGCGCGTGTATTATTTATCTCATTTTGTTTTCCCGGTTTCCTCTGTGCCATTTCGTGGCCTTCGAACGAGAGACAAAGGAAACGACGCAGAAATTATTTTATCCAATTAACTCGAGTGTTTTATTTATTTCATTTCGCCGCATGCCTATAGAGAGTTCACGCGCAGTCTAAAGATATACCTGCAAATTGAAAAGTGCAATTATCGAACGAGGGAACGAAGATGAGAAATAATTTAGCGATGTACACAGCGATACTCGAGTACACGTGTGTGCACGATCGATAGGAATTCGGTTTTCCGTTTACATTTCCAAAATTAAACACGCGTTACGCCACACACGTGTGTCGTGTTAGTAAATTATGAGATAAGAGCGATTTTTGACATGTTTGTTTATCGAGAAATTAGCCAATTCCGAAGCGCGGTATAGTGACTTCTGGTGCTAAAAAATATATCCAATTTCGTTCAACTCGGTTTTTGTTTACCCGCTTCTAGTTATCCTATTTAGTACGCGAACTTTAAGTGGCTCTAACTCGAAGTGCCATTCATGTCCCAGCGATGATTAATTCGGCTAAAAGGAAAAGGAAATTTCGACAATCTCTATGTAATCTACGAACGCTATTGAACCCTGGTTATTTAACGAAAAAATTGTCACAGTTCGTGACTCATTACGACGACGATTGTTTGCCTTTCGGATAAGCATAATGAGTAGCGTAAACAGCGAGGGAACAAATGGTAACGATAAAGTCGATCATGCACGATGAATGACGTAGGAGGAACATTAACGTAAACGATGTAATTATCCGAAAACAGATTTTTATCAGTTTACCCCTGAGAGTGATATCTTTATCCTGCCCCGTCCGCCATATTGTGGACACAAGGCGAAATTTATTTTCCCTCCGTTAACTTTTCATATTTGTTCGCGATTGAATCACGGTTCAAGCGTATGCAAACGATACGATCGGCTGCAGTAAATCTTGCCCGCGGTTTTTCTCTATTTTCTCGTCTATGCACACGTGTACTTTCGCGTCGCATTTTCTTCTTTCCTTCTCAACGTCAGCACACAGACCTTCCCACGTAAATTCAACAACGTCATATGCATTCGATCAATACCGACATTGAGCTGTAATTATTAATTTATGTCCAGCCTTGAATGAAATTAAGCGTTCCATTTCGTTCGTTCAACGTACTACGATCTGAATGGGCGACAGTATCTGCAGAGCCTCTTTGTTCCTGCACATTGACGTAAATCATCGTTTTTCTCTACACCTAATTTTGTTTCCTGCGTCACGATCTATACGTCACGTCTTAATTACGAATTCCAAACCGAGTCAAAAGAAGCCAAAACACGGGCTTCCTGCTTATCCCTGTACCCACACAAAAGATCCCCAGATTTATTTTTCGCGAATTCATAATGGCATTTGTTTCAATTCTAAATTCCAAACTTAGGTAAAACACACAAAAATTTCGAATTATTTTAACATTAGAAATACCAACCCAGTCAAAATGGTCCCAGAATTTTCCTTTTTGCAATCACCGAACACATACACCTGCTTTAAGAATAAAATTGATATCAACTCGTATTAAGAAATAACTGTAATCGATATATTCACTCATATTCATCGTACCGTTGAAATTACTATAATCTGTGCAGTTATAGTTAGGTACCCATTAAAGATTGGTAGTTCTATTGTTAATACGTTCTAATTAACACGTTCCGTATCCATAAATGGTACACGCAGACATATTTTTTAATGTGCTGAAAATATGTTTTATGGCAAATTTAATTCCATAAAATCAAAATACCAATTTTTAGCCAAAACGGCCTGGAGATCATGTCAGGCAAAAATAGCTTAACTCGGAACGTGTTAATACAGTAGTAATATACAGTGACGAATTAAGTATGCTAAATTATATATAATAATATTAAGATAGTGTCATAAAATATCACGTAAAATTATTTAAATCCATTTTCTAACCAATTTTGTATATCACGACGTCAATCTCGTGACTTCCAAACTAAACCAAAATTATTATCTTCTTACCTATCGGTGAACTTACCCCATAGCATTTAGCAAGATGGTCATTCCTATATAGTCTCGTGGTTATTTACGTCTTCCGCTCGATTTCCATAAGAATATTTTTAGAAAACATTTTTCCGAGCACAGAAAGTGTGGAGCTACCTTTATCAGATATCCGCACCTACTAATTACGCATAACGGGGGTTCGTGAATCATCCTGATCGTGTAACACCAGCGATAAGCCCCGATGTCCAAACGAAATTCACTTTGTCTATCGTAATGCAAGTATTATGGAAATTCGGACAGATAAGACGCGGTATATCGAGCGTTCCGTATTTTCGCTCATTAGGGTGAAACAAATTACCGTGTTACGTAAACGTGGCTCGTTTGGCCACTGTCTTTCACGGTGAACTTTTCAAGCGGCAGGGGAACCGCGAATACCTAGCCTACCTAGGGAGTGTGATTGTCAAGAAAGTCGCTGAGAAAACGAAACGTCACGAATTGGTTTCTAAAACCAGGATGTAGGTTAACGAAGCTGCTACGCTAGAAATCAATGTCAAAACCGTTTCGCTTGTTCGGATCCCCGTGGACGAGGGGGGAAAAGGAAGGACAAAGAGCGACAGTGACTGCGGGAGGGAAAAAAAGTAGCAGGCACTAGCTGATTAAATGTAAAATCGATCTTCCATGGCGGTCGGTGTGACAATGGCGACCGGTTAGTGACAGAGGAGGATCGAAAGTCAGGAATATTCGCGTTTCGAAGAAATCAATTTGCACGGAGCCGAATGGCCGCGAACATTATCGGCGTGGCAGGAGGAAAGAAAAAAGATCGTGTTTCGATCGACCGGATGATGGAAGCACGATGATGCGGCCGGGTACTCCCCTGGAAGCTTGCCTACGGCCAAATAAATTATACATATCCTTTGAACGGGCAGGTGTCAACGAAAAAGTGCTTCATCGCTTCGAGATACACGCCTCTTCGTTAAAACTTCGTTTTATTTTATCGACGGGAATCTTCAATTTTTGTCTCTTTTTTTCTACCATCAAATCGCCAAGTTTCAGTTCGTACACATAACACGCACCGGGGACAGTTCGTTTCGTACCCAACGAAATCCTACGTCGATCTAATTGGCTGAATATAATTACGAGTAATTATTTTCGGGGAATTTCTTCCTCGTTTTCATTGGAATGATTAATAGCGTGAGGTGGGATTGAATATTTTTTCCCGTTGGAATCCTGAATTGATCGAAAATTATTTTTCTTTTTCTTCTTTTTTTTTTCGGTGGTTGATTGTATCGATGGAAAATAATTTTTTCCCGTAACACGATTCTCTCGATGGAAAATAATTTTTTTCAACAACGCGATTGCGTCAATTAAAGATTATTTATTTCCATGACACGAGTCTATCGATTAGGAATCACTCTTCTCCAGAGTGCGATTATGTCGATCGAAAATTGTTGGTTTGCGCGTCACGATTTTCCTATTTTTCCGTTCTTCGGGAGAATTATCACGATCCATGGAAAATTACTCTTCCCTCCGTGACGCGATATTTCGTTCGATCGGGAATTGTTTTGCTTGTTCCATAGGTCGATTTTGTCGTGCTCGATCGGGCGCGATTGTATTTATCAATGGCCGCGGATGTACTACGAATCTCGTGGCGGAATCGAGTTTCCAGAAGCTTCCGGTGGCGGGTCGCTTCTTGAAAACTCGCCCACATAACGGAAGAGAAAAAAAGAGCGAGAAAAAAGACAGTAATGTTTTTTTCCAGGAGTATTACGAAACGCGCACCTTAATAAGCGTGTATCGCGCGAGATCCGTGCAAGATCCCCTCCCCTTCTCCCATTCAGAATCGCTATAAACATTGCTCTGTTCATGATTACAAAATAGCGTACATCCGACGCGGGATGCATCGAAGCACGGAGCGGTTACACAACCACCCACTGCAATTTGTACTTACCGATAAATTTCTGACTGTTGCCAGCATTGAAGTCTCTGCATGCGAGGGTACAGCGTCGGGGCTTCGGCTCGAGAGACACTTCGTCGTTGCGAATGGCAAACAATTTTTAATCTAGTAACGATACAAACCCAAAAACGTTTCTTTATTCTTCAATAAATATTATAATATTTTATTCCTTTTTTTTTTAGTAATATACTATATTTATTTCATAATTTGGTATTTTTAAATACAATTAAATATCATCATAGTAATATAATATTGTAATATCTTTTTTCACGCAGAATCGTTTGACAAACATTAGGTGTCCATTATATTCATTTATACGAATTATCGTCCAACTTTCTCGAGTCTAAATGTAATTACAACGTGCCTGTTAATACACGAATTCTCTGTTTACGAAAGTAATTATACAAAATGGTATTACGAGATGCAGAGGCATAAGAGCAAACTAAACACGATGAAAAACATAGTGTGCACAAATTCTGATTACGTAAAGAATTTCATCCTGGAACGATAGGTGATCAGATCCAAGGGACAATTTTTGTCCTATTTTCAAAATGTAACCAATCTCGATTTGGAAATCAAGAGTGTTGAGAAATTCAATGCACCATCGGGGTTTTAGCATGATACGGAAATCTCTTCGGGTCTATTTCTACCTGTGATTATACAACGTTCCTCGACACGCTCGTATGTTTAATTTCATTCGGTCATATCTTGTTTATACCTTTTCGACGAAAAAAGTAGGAAGAAAGAAATGGCAGGGAAATTTGTGGCACGAAACGTGCGGGACGAGTCGTAGGAAGAAAAAGAAAGTGTCGGGTATCCTCGATTGCGTAAGGAATTTCACCGTAAAAATAGGCGATCATTTGGAAGAATTTTTCTTCTTTTTCAGTCGGAACACGATCGATCGTTAAGATCGACGAGCTGTTTGCAAATAGAATATTCGATACCTGACACTTCGAGATTTTCAAATATAACTTGAATCATTCGTGGTCTATTCGTCAACAAGCGAGCACCATTTAATCTAAGGCTAACATTGACAATGTTGAGACAACAATAACTCGAGCGTAGATATTTACGATACCCGAATGTTTTCATCCTGCAGGAAGGAATGAACAATATAGTAGCATATGATAATTACCATATGCCAGAATATAAAACACCAGCACCGCGTCTCATTGAGAATCGTAGCGATGTACTGCGCGTAACTGGAAAGATGTTTCTCGGAAGGAATGCGGGTCTGATTAACCATAACGTAATAGGACCACCTTATCTCGTATAGTAACAAATGAGCCGTCCATAGGTCGAGACGATTAACTTCGCTTTTTGAGTTTCTTAAAATCCCAGTGACGACGCACATTTTTTCGTCCTATTTATTTACATTCGTGATATCTGAAATAAATTTCTACTTTTTGCTTCTACTTTCCGCATACCAGGTATAATAGCACATTGGGTACGTCAGTCTGCGTTATTGATTGGAAGTATCACGTCTGGAAGTCGAATTGTATAACACGACAGGACGAAGACGAGGAACAGGATACGTCAAGATCGAGTGAGATACAGCTACACAGAGTTGCAAAACAATAACGTAGACGTAGGATCAGTGTTAGTCATTAACGCGAAATAGGAAACACCAATGTAGCTTATTGTCTGTATTCGTTCCTGAGAACCTAAAGGTGGAAACTCCAATGGACCCTGCTATGGGTGCACGAAGATTCTTTCTAGCTCTGTAATAGGTAACAATTGAACGCCATTTTGGCAGAAGGCCTATCCGTCAAGACTGTCAAAAAATTCGAAATTTCAGTTTTGATTAGGGGTAAATTCATCGTTGGTATTTCACGAAAATATCGGAAATAAAATTTTTCTTTTTCTCATATAATGGTATATTGCAATCTATGCAGGTAGTAGTGCCTATTTGTCCTAGAGCGTTTACGAATCCAGAAATTTCGCGATTTTAAGTCGTGTTAATACGTCAATCTTCGAAGACTTATTGGATCACGAAGCTGAACCTGTAATACCTTTACTAATATTGAAAATATGGCGATATTCGAGCTACCCGTATTTACAAAACATCGGTAAATGTCGGCATACTACTTCTCAAGCCAAGAAATTCGGTTAGAACTGGAATATCTGTATTCGGCGGTCTGGTCATGTGGCCAAAATGTAAATACCGTTATTTATGAGGCCCCTCTGGTGCGTCGTGGCGCCAACGACTCGACCCAGCGGCCAAATAGCTTCCGGCAAGTGATCGAGTCATATAAGCGAGCCGGCCTGTCGGGGATTTGTCATTTCGAGCCTCGGTGATCCCGTGGCTTCGCGGAATGGTCCCCGGCAAAGATTTACAGGCCGCAGAATTTTTCTCGATGCTCACGCCATTTGCATTTCAATCACGCTCAGTCCGGCGAACATTGTTTGCGCCTTTTATAACAGTACATAGCACCGGTGTCCACCAAGGACGCCTGTTCTCTTATCCGTACGTTGGCTACGTTCTAATGATACATCGTTGCTAAAAATATTAATGGCTCTCGCGAGAATGCTGATTTTCTATTGTAGCATTTTCTATCGGTGCTCGTGACGTCCTGCAGGCGCACAGGCGTCGTTAGATTTGCATATTCGCCGAGTACACGCCGTTTCATTGATAATTAATGCGTCTGACCTTCCGCTTCATTAGATCCCGAGATATCGCGCCTGTGTTGGTAAACACGAAACAGCCACGGTGATTCTATCGCCTAATCTATGGCCTGCCATAGGCTGCGGGAATCTATGATCTGACGTGCCAGGAAAGGAAGAAAAAAATTAGTTCGCGAGATTCTCACGATTGAAGTGAATGAAAGGAAGGTACGTTCGTGGAGCGGAAAAATGGCGGGCGTTGTTGGCATCTTGATCTCTAGGTTTGGGTAGGTGGTGCATTTCGTCTCGTTTCGAGGTATCCCGAGACATTGGCTGTGGATGAATCATGTGTTTCGTATTGTACCATTAGGCATCGCTGGTGACGAGATATTTCACGTGTTTTAGGTATCTATCGAGGATGGCCACGAGGTAGATAGCTGTCAGGCGTGATTAGTAATGAGATGTTTAGTCTGCATCGTGTTGACGTTAGAATTATCAAGCTGTGTATTTGGGTCCATATAGAGATAACGTGGAGATAATAATTAAAAATTAGAATTGAAATTTAGATACCTAGATATACGTGTGTGTGTACGGATTATAGATAGATAGATAGATAGAATAAGTAAGATCTAATGTGCATAGATAATAATAATTAGAATACTATGATGAAAACTGTGCGAGTATATATTTAAACCTATATATATTCTATATATTAAATATAATATCTATATTTAATATTCAATATTTATCTAAAAATCAGTATCGAATTTGCCAAAAGCAACCACAAACCCATAAAAATTTTTTAGATACCTAGATACACATATGTGTGTACAGATTATAGATAGATAGATAGAATAATTAAGTTCTAATGTGTATAGATAATAATAATTAAAATACTATGATGAAAATTATGCGAGTATATATTTAAATCTATTTATACTCTATATATTCAATATAATACCTATATTTAATATTTAATATTTATCTGAAAATCAGTATCGAATTTGCCAAAAGCAACTGCAAACTCATACAAATTTCGGAAATAAAATGTCTGAAAATAGTCATTTTGACTTGCTCGATAGTTTCAGTGTCTACTTAATTTCTCATACACATAGAAAGCATTTAAAAAGAGAAATTCAAAGATTCAAAGATCCAGGATGTTCCTAGAAGAAAAATATAAGTTCCTTTAAGAATAAAATATAATTTCGTACTTTCTTGTATGCATCTTCAACGAGCTTAATTTATTTGTCCACAGCAATTACCCTGAGTCGCAAGTTACTCCTAAATGCAAAGTTATAATATAAAATTGATTGATTTTATATCCCATGCTCATTAAGGACTTTTTAATTCCTCTCAATGAGCGCTATGTACATACGTAATGTTCTGCATGAATAAGATCAGTTATCTTTTAGCATTAAACGATGCTAATTTTACGAATGACTATGCTTATGATTTTTCTGTCTTCCAGAATACCTTTCTCTTATTATAACAAGTATAATTTCTGGATTAAACAGACAGGATATCGAAGGAAAAACTGTACAGGCAGTACTCTGAATTGTGTTTTTCATAATCCCGATACGATTGTTATTTGGCAATTAGGAAAGTATGAATTCTCGAATGCAAATACGTGTCACGGGACGCTTTTTATCGAGCATGGTTTCACGATATAGTCATTTATGATCGCGTTCTACCGGGAACAAATAAAAGGTATTAGAATGCAAATTTTACGATTCTTTATGGATTACGCAACAGCCGGGCTGTTATACACATTCATTCATAGGATCGCTCAGATATGATCCTCGTGTTGATCATTTCAGCCAGATTTACGACCGTGCCGCGTAATATCAGAGCGGTTAGAAAAATTGTCCTTTTCCTCTGTCCATTTTATTTATCCTCGCGAATATACGCGTAAGCCTCTGCGAAGCTTCCGAATAATTCCAAATTTAAATATTCACTGCGCGAATGAATGTTTACGGGTACGGATGAATTTTTGATGATTTAGAAAGTAGAAAGCACGGGTACGAGATTTTCTAAAATTTTTTGGTTGAATTTGAAGTCGGGATTGAGCAGTGATCGATCGTGTCGAGGATTATCCACTTCCTCGCGTTTCTATGCTACTCTCTCATAGATCTTTCGAAATTTCGCGAAGAACCTTGCTCGTGTTTCTAGTAGTAAATAAATTTGGTTTATTCATCTCGGTATGCGCATTTGGAGAATTTATTTTGTCGAACCCGTATGCTATTTCTATCAAACCTGATTCATCAGATTTTTATCCTAGTGGTATATACTCGAATACCTTCAGCATTCACATCATCGAAACTTTCCGTTAAACGCATTGAAGCGAAATCGTGTTGCAAGAATGTCGTGTTATAAAGAATTTATAGATACACGCAAATATACCGGGTGTATCGTGGAATGGGTCAAAGAGGGTTAAAGTTTGATCTCTGTATACCAAAACGCGAAAAAGAAACGTACAGAAGCGTGTCTATATACCTTCAAAGATACATAAGTTTCTCAAAGACTAATTCCATAATGTTAATTTTAACGTATCTTTTATATTTTTAACGAATATTTTAATTTTCTTATAAATTTGATTCAGGTGTATTCAATTCACAACCACCTAGGCTTAACCAGCTATCATTGATCTATATATTTTATAACACGTTTCTATCACACATCAAATGATCATAAATATTATTATGTAATTTAATGATCTTCCCAGAGAATGTCGGAAAATTAATGAAAGTAATCAATAGAAGTACCAATAGCGATTAATTCCCTGCATTGCTATTTATTTACGAGAATTAATAAAGCTTAAACATATGTCTACATGTCCATTACATCTACATCTACATATCGATAAAGTTAGACGTGCTTAAAAAATTTGTACAAATTTTGCAATGCATCTTTGCCTCTTACGATGCAACTCGTTTTTGCACGGTTTGGCATGAAAAACTCATGACGAGCTAGAGTCGTGACTATACTGCAAAGAATTAAAACGTGCTAAATCTAAACCAACACGTTCCAAGACACGCGTCTATATGATTTTTCTTTTTCCTTTAACACGTAGAACTACCACTCAAACTTTGCCCAACCTTACCGACACACCCTGTACATACGTAATATGTTTTTCAATGCGGCCATACCAGTACCTGCTTTGTCTCTCCTCGCCATGGTCGCTGAGAGAAAGGTGTATCTTGTGCCAGAAACACTTGACGTACTTTCGATTTCCGGCATTCTGCGCTCGGATGAACATCCAATTCATCGTCGGCCGATTCACCTGCACAATATCGGCGTGCAATCCATGTACCACGTGCTGCGCGTGAAACATATTACACGTCCGATGATACCGCGATTGCTATTCCGTTTCTTGGAACGATTAATTTCCAATCGGTCGCCTCTCGATCCTCCGCAATTCCGAAACGAGGTAAACGATTCCGAGCGATCGGCTTCGCAATTAGCAAGAAATAACTGTATATTTCCCAGCGATTTCCATTGACAATGTAATACCTGTGATCGTCAATTAGCTTCTCTCCTACTTTTTGCACCGGCTAATCATGTCGTTATACCAATCGCCTATGGATGATTTCAATTTCTTCGCCGATACATTCCTGGATATTATCAGACGTAATTAGCAGTACCAGTTTGATGATTCTTGAAAATTTTTATGCTCGATCACTAATGTTGCTTAATCTCGCAATTTATGCGACTGATTTTTAATCGTACCATTACGGGAGGAATTTCCAGTAATCGAATTAGCGTTGCTACAAGATCTATTGGATAAGGGAATTTTCCCGTGGAAGAACGATCGGTTAGCATTGTTCGTTTCCTGTTTGATGTTATTACGCGGAAGGTGTCAATTTATGCGATATCAATTTTCCGATGAAGTAGCGGAAAATAATTGTTTCGATAACGATTACAGAAGAGGTGTCAATGCGCGTAATATTAATTTCGTGTCGAAGTAACGAGATAGATACACTACTCGAACATCAAATTTCGATCAGTGGAATCTTTAAATAATTGTTATGAAAAAGATGTCGACACGTGTAATATTAATCTCGTGTCAGGATAGTGAATAAGATACAGCATTGAACTGTGAAATTTTGAACTGTGGAATTTTTCAGTAATATTAGAAAAATATTAAATAAATATTTAATTAATAAGATATAACGCGCAAATATGAGATATTTGCATAGTAAAATATTCGAAAGCAGTGTCAACGCGTGTAATATTAAGTTCGCGTCGAAGCAGAGAGAAAGACATACTTTTCGAGTATAAAGTATTTGGATAGCGAAATGTTAGAATAGTTGAGTAATAATTACCACAGGAAACGAGAAAAAGAAAAGGACCCTCTCAGAGCAGATGGTAATTAACACGTTCATTGTGTACACCCAAGATCGAAATCGGCACGTACTTCCTCGACATGCGTGCGATGCCGACTAAAGCACGAAAAATCAGGAAATATAAAAAAAAGGAAACTTGTATGATAAATTACGCGAATCACGTATGCTTTATAATATAGAAACAGATCTTGTATGGAAATCATTCGTTAGCATATAGCATAAATTACAAAGCCTTAATCATCGGTGGTCGTGTTAAAACATTATTCCAGCCTTGTTACCAAACACACGGTTACTAAGAACTAAACTAAATTCCAAGATATCCTCGTTATTTTCTATACAAAGGAGACTCTATGCACGTGTAATAATCTGTAAAGTAAAATTAAGATAATGGATGAATAAATCACCCCATGCCTGTGTTTCTTCAGCGAATCGGGAAAAAAGAAGAATCGCGATCTTGGAAACAAGCCTTTTGAGAGTGACAATGTGAACAAAGCAGCGTTCCATCTTCCAAGTTTTGCGTCTTGATTTAAAATTTTGCGTCTTTGTTTAAAAATCGTTTGCCGACAGGTAGTACAGGCAACGAGGATCGAATCAGTAGCGTGAACCCTCTGTGACGCCATGCTTGGAACTGACGTACATGTGTATTTATATCTTTACAGCCTTATTTTATCCATTTACCATTAACCTCCTTGCATCAAATGATCTATCCACGGTAATTACCGCTTTCTAATTCAAGAAACAAACCGGCGCGATAAATCCTGATCACTTGCAATATCCTTTTCCTCGTTCTCCTCGGTGAAAAGAAAACCAACAAAATAATCAATCTCAACTCGTTCGACCAAAGTTAACACTTCGGCATTCAAGAGGCGAGACGTCATTCGGCAAAATTCTAAAGATCCATCCTTATTATCGAGCTTAAAATAATACAAAGATTCGCGGAATACTGGAATAAAAAATTCTATGGGTTGATTTATGCGCGACTTTCCTCCTACGACTTATGGCAGAAAATATGACTGACATTGAAATGCTTCGAGGCGGTGCTTGGCCATAACAAGAGAACTTTCGAAGGATTAACCTAACCTTAATCAGTCGAAGGGAAACGTTTTTCCGTAAAGAAAATATCTCGAGAAACCTATCGCGATAATTCGAAACGTGAAAAGAACGCGATAAGTATAGTTACGTTATTGTTAACTCGATATTAACTATCCATCTTCGTATCTTTGCTAACAAGTGACACGAGGAGACATGTCTCTCGGGTATGGATTCATACTCAGCATTCATCTTGGAGTAATTAAAATTTTTCGCGAAACTTCATTCATGCTAGTAGACTGTGCACGCGAGCACACTGGCGTATCTAATCGCAAGAATGGCGGCCGTGTCACCCGATAGCGGAAGTCGGGTGGAACCAGTGGTTGCAGCATCGCTGTCAGACACGGGTATCACGAATATTTCGTTTCTTCTACTTCCATCGTCCAGGAATACCGGCCAGTGATATTTGCACGCCGCCAGTGTCGGCTTTTATTATATAAGAGACAAATAAGGTGCACGGCTACATAGATCCGTTCTCGAGTATCGTATCGCGACTCTCGGACTTATCGTTCCTAGCCCATTCCGAATCGACGCAACTGCCTCGTCAGCCAACCATAGTGCGTTATAACGGTTCAGAAGCCAGTCCCTGTTGCATGTCGAAAGAGCAGAATCGCCAGTGGGAAACTGCATGCAAAGAGACTGGTCGCCTGGGATCCCCGTGTTTCCGATTCGCTCCTCAGCCCGTTTCTGTCCACCGACTCTTATTCTTTCGAGATAAAGCGATTCCCGCTGACCTTGCCGCATTGTTACAACCGCTGGTACCGCGGATGACGTTATAATGGCGCTTAATGACGTTGGATTTTCTCTCCTTTTTATTTTCACGCGCGTTTGCCAGCCACCTTCGCGGCGAGAGGAACGATCTTTTTATGAAAGTGAGATTGTAGGAGGTGATCGTGAGGGAGGTCGTCATTTTGGAGGAAGTGACTCGAGTGTTGTGGTATGGAATATTTTAGAGGATGCTGGGTTTGTTGCGACGATATGCAGAGGACAGATTGCGCGAGGTATTCCACGAGATAGAATGATTGCATTGATTTCCAGTTTCCGGGGATTTCCAAACTTTATGTAAAATATAATACTTGTATTATACACCAAATTTTACCCAACTTTTAACGCAGAATTTCCTTTTTCGATAATGTAAACGAAGGCTCATCACAGTTTTTACTCTATGAGATAGAATGATAGGGTAGACTATGATTTTCAGTGTTTCCAGAGATTAATATTAGATTTGCGAATTTTATGTAAAATATATTATTTTTGCAGTAGATTATAGAGTAAATCTTATCTAATTTTAAGCATAAAATTTTCTTTTTCCATAATGTAAACGAAGGGTCACCACAATTTTTATTCTACGAGATAGAATGATAGGCCAGACTATGATTTTCAGTGTTTCCAGGGATTAATATTGGATTTGCGAATTTTATGTAAAATATATTACTTTTACAGTAGATTATAGAGTACACTTTACCCAATTTTAAACGTAAAATTTCCTTTTTTAATAATATAAACGAAGACTCACCACAGTTTTTATTCTACGAGGTAAAATGATAAGGTAGACTATGATTTCCAGTGTTTCCGGGGATTAATATTGGATTTGCGAATTTTATAAAAAATATATTACTTTTGCAGTAGATTATAAAGCAAACTTTACCCAATTTTAAACGTAAAAGGCTCACCACAGTTTTTATTCCAAATTTATAAAATTTCAAATATATTCCAAAAATATTCCCAAATATATTTCCAAATATATAAAATTTCCTGTTTCAATAACATAAGCGATGGTTCTCCGCAGTTTTCGTTTCCTCCTACAAATTTTACCTATTAACGAGAAAAATTGGATACGATGATAATGCAGACACAAAAAAGTGTTTTGCTGTTGGAGAAAGAGAAGACTTATCCTTTCATACGAGCAGATCGCGAATAGCGTGATCTTGAAGTAGGTGCTCGAGGACACGAATCAAAGATGTTTATAACTTCGATGTGACAGGTGTGAAGAGTAACTCCTTGTTCAGGGAAAAAATGTGGAGGAAATACGAGGAAGGACGAGGAAAATTCTGCAAAAACCGGCGTCGCCAGAGAGAGACATTCTTTTCTTAGGATTCATTCTTGGAGATTCTGCGGTTGCATCTCGTGAATGGAATGATGGATTGCTTGTTGCCGTTGTTTATGGTGTTGGCGTCTGTATGTAGGAAGATCGCGAGGATCTGTTTGCGTGGAATACTCAGAATGTTCTTTGTAACCGTAGTCATTGTACCACCGCGTGTAAGTCCCGTTAATTTATATTAATTCGATTTTCGCTGTCGTTGTTTCTAATTTATCCTTCGTGCCTCTCGTTCCACGCCTCGCTGTATTATTAAGCAACTCGAACAATGAGATGCTCGTTGTCAAGGTATCCCGTTGTAAACTCGAACCGCATTTTATCTACACCTCAGCGTGCAATTATGATATCGTCTCTTTCATCGATTCAATGGAGTATTGCGAAACCGTGACATAAATCATAGCGTCGTAAAACAGACAAATGGAAATGCAATTTTATTTTTACTAGCAAATGCCTTCGATGTTCGTGAGACTCGTATCGAATAATTATTTTCGTGCCTATTATAATACTATGTTAATTTATCCAATGTTTATAACGACGATCTTTGTATATTGAGGTATATTAATCTTCGAATTTTAAATTTAGACTAATTACCGAGACGCAAAAATTGATAGAATTCTCGGAAGAAGAACTTATTCGTTGCAAAAATTCTTATTTATCAGCGCAAGTATCTTTTGTGTCGTCACAATGACGAAGGTGCATTTTAATCGCTTCCATATATAAAATACACGGAAGTTTTTATTTTTGTTCCCTCTTTGACAGCTCCATTTTTGTTTAAAAACTGCAAAATACACTGTCCTTGTCGCGTTTCCATTTAAAAAACCATTTTGTTTGCATCGTTAGAATAACAAGCATACTTTAATCACTTTCCCACATAACGCATAAACAAACCTCGGTGTCCATTTCTTCTTCATAAAGCCTCTATATCTATTGAAAAAATCAATTTCTTCGACTTCCAACAAACCTACAATTTTACAAAAGATGGAATATTTTCATACAAAAATCGTGAATGATCTTCAATCTCTAATTTCCAATAAATCACCATTATTATCTCTCTTTACATCGAATCGTGTTGTGCTTCCCGTAATTTTCATTTGCACTTAAAAATCGCCATCCTTCTACGAAGGGATCCCCCTAGGAAATTCCATTTTCACAAGAAAAAAAAAAGAAGAAAACAATAGTAAGAGGAAACAAATACGTTGTATCCTTACAAAGCGAGTGGTTCTTTCATGCCACGGTCCGGGCTCGGGTTTACCCGAGAAAATAGTAGCGATTCACGTCTGTGGTACGTGACTTATCATAAAATTCGAACGCGCATCGACTCCATATTAAATCCGTATTACAACGACGTACAAGGTGGCCGGAAACTCGAGCGGCCTTGGATTCGACGGAAGCCAAAGGCTCTTTGCGTTATCGTCGCGAACGGTTTCGCGCTCGCAATGTTTCCCTCGCGCTCGCCGTGCATACATTTACGATCGATTAACGGTCCACGGCTAATAGTTTATTCCAGCGACATATTTACGATCGCCGGCCGGAGATTGTCCCTTTTTCCTTTTCCCTCCTTCGTCTTTTTCCTTTTTTCCTTTTCCTCCAGCCGTTCGTCAGATACACTAAGCGGCCGAGCGCGGCCGATACCGGGCCGTGAGTCAGGCATTCTTGAATTATGTATTTGGATTAGCTGATGGCTTGTTTAATGTTTACAGGCTGACACATTCTAGTTAGAATGTTCACGTGCATGACTTGCTCGTACGTTGACATTCGTGGCGCACGATCACGGCCCGTGATTCCAGCGATGTTTGATCGGCTATCTCTGCTTCATAAGCGATCTCTGATCATCTCCCGGTCTATCTAACGATTGTTGTCCGTTGGTTCACAAAATGCGCGTTGGGTGTGCGCTTTGCAGGGAGAAT
The DNA here is from genome assembly GCF_001483705.2 of Eufriesea mexicana. Lineage (NCBI taxonomy): Eukaryota > Metazoa > Arthropoda > Insecta > Hymenoptera > Apidae > Eufriesea > Eufriesea mexicana. The sequence continues at coordinate 187,538 of NW_016907968.1, read as the reverse complement.
GGTAATATTGGGTGCGCAAACGTGAACGTTGACTCGTGGCGGTCGACGAGATCTTAAAACGGGCAGGATTTTATCTCCGCTTCCTTCCAACCGTGGCTTGGGAACTATGTTAATGAACGCGAATCGCTCGTTAGTTAATAGCGACATTTATCTGTTTGTCCATTGAAAAACCGGGTAAAGATGCTTCGATGTTCTCAACGAAACGCGTTGTTCTCCCTGAACAAGCCTTTCGTGAACGAAATTTGCCATGGAAGTAGTTTTGTTAGGTTAGGTTAGGTTAACCCTTTGCACTCGACGATTTTTTGGCTAGAGAAGAGTAAAAATTCAAAGATTCAGTACTAAGAAACTGACGATACTTTTTACAGCAGTAAATAAAGAATTGTATAATAATAGAAATCTAGAATTATTTGATTTCGATACCTCGCACACTGTTACATTACATTAAATTTGATATGTTAATTAATATCGATCTTCCAAATTTTATGAAATGGTGACTGAACCTCACCTCTCGAGTGCAAAGGGTTAATAATTGAACGTAACGTAAATACGCTAGTTTTGTTCGGTGCATATTGGGATTATGAGCTCATAATTGGTATAATAGGTAAAATAATTATAAAATATATAAATAATTTTCTTTTATATTCTTTTATTACTCGAGAAACGTATATCTATCTTTGACTGTCTCTCTGGATCGACTGACTGACTCGTGATAGAGTGTCAAGAGGGTACGTGACGCAGTTCATCTCTAAACCCTTAATTCTTATTATGTTTTCGGAATTTAGGTCTTACAAATTATTTATTCACATTTTATATCCTAGATTGACTTGTCTATAAAGAGACTTATCTTTTCAAAAATACACGTGTCAGAGCTTTGAGTGACGTGTACGATATGCGACAAAAGGATAACACGCTTCCTGATTTTCATACCTTAATGGAACTAATGCAACTCGTACGAATTTTATCACCGATTTGTTTTTTTCCTGTCATGATATATCAGTGAAGGTATATAATTTTGATAATAAATAGCGACCTCGCTAGTGCGAATAATAAACGTAATGACTCCTATTGGAATATCTCGATAAACAAAGTAATGTTATCAGCATGAATGTATTAATACCTGAATAATTATTAAGCGAATATTCATGAAGAAATATCGGGCAAATAATTGATTTTTTCCAGGTGTGAGGAATAAGAATCGTATAAATTTCATAATCGCAGCAACGCGTAGTAAATTTTATCTGAAACTACAATTGTCGTACGACGTCGTAAACGAAGACTCTAGCCGCGAGAGAAGAGAAACAATGGAGAACGATTTTCGCGTAACTGGCTTTACGTAAATCCTCGCCGGCGAACTTTCGATTACTCAGACTCGCAGTATATAGCGTGTAATTAATTTACTCCCGTTGCTGGCAGTTCAATTCAGAAAATCACGTTAGACCTATTCTTCGTACGACGCAGGGACGGAGTCGCGATGTACGCGCCATTGCGCGTTAATCGCGATCGCGAATCTTAATAAAATAAAATTTCGAGGATTGAAGAGTGGGGGAATAAATTCCAAATCTAAATTCTTAGCTTCGAGGTATTAACCTTTGCACTCGAGAGGGGTCACCTTTAACGAAGTCACCATTTAATAATATTTTGAATATCGATATTAATCGATATATTAAATTTAAGATAATGTAATAGTGTGCGAGGCACTGAAATTAAATAATTCCACGTGCTAACTATTATACAATTTTTCATTTACTGTTCTGAAAAATGTCGTCAGCTTTATGGCAGAAAATCTTTGAATTTTTACTGAGGGTTACAAAATTTCTGGAGCCATACGTGGAATTCTCCTTATACGTGTACATATGTGTCAGTGTGTCAATTTTTGACTGTCTTTTACATAATTCCTATTTTTGTAAATGCTTTTCTTGGTGACCACCATATGCAACGGGTGACTAGTTAGAAAAGTATCATCATTGAAGTCAGTATAGCCTTTTGAACCGAACGGAAGTCATCAAAGGGAAGTAACACTTTACTCTTCCTACTAAATTTGATTTTAATCGAGTTCTTCCAGAATTTTACTCATTTTTGAAATACTAAATTCGACCTCTATCCTTTTTATGAGATTCTACAGCAAGTGTCATGGAGTCAATCGTTATCCTTAAGCCAAAAGGTGTTATCACCTTCCTCGTTTCGTGGTCTGATCCTCTGTATCTCGTTTGACAAGCAGACGAGCCTGTATCTGTCTATATTCGTCCACTGTCAATATTGACATTCGATTTGCTTCTTTGTTTAGGCGTTTGTTTCCCTTTGCTGGCTTGTCTCATTGTCTCATCTCGATATATAGGATAGAAGTCCTGTTTATTAGGCTGTCTGACATCCTATCTTGTAATTCGATTCGCAATAAACAATTAACCTCGTGGCGCCTTATAGACACTTATGCTCGAGAGATCATAAACTTGGCTAGCCATAAGAATCAGCAAGTTACTTAGCAGAAACAAGTATGTGATATTCGGTCTTTAAGACGTACGACTATGAAGGGTGACTACTTAGAACCTGAAAAAGGTTTTCTGCAGGGATTAGACGGGGTGCTGGAATAATCTTCTTGCTCTTGTGCTGTTGGGTTTGCAGGAGACTAGCTAACAAGTCTTCGTAAACATCCAGAAGACTAGAAGACTCCATAAGATTAGAACATTCGATTCTATAAGCAGTTTCTGGGCCAGATTTTGTCAATAGTTTAACGAATCCTTGGAAAATAAGATGACATAGTCGTCTTTCGAGTTTCTTAAAAATAAGCCGTTACTGACTTGGAATGTCGGTGCTTTGGGAACGAATGCAGTTTGGCGAAGAAAGTTATTTGGGCCACTCGCGAAGAAAGTTATCCAGATGGGTAATTAGTTTCAAAAAAGTAATTGTAGAAAGCTATAATACTCCACTCTATAATTACTAAAATGACATTCGTAGATTGTTAGAAAAATGGCGTCAAGTGGCGTCAAATAGTCGCCGTGAGAAAAAATAAAAGGCAATCGGTATCCCAATTTTGATAGCCTATATTTATAATTTTATAATTTTAATTATAATAACTCTTTCAACTTTTTATTCTTTATTTCTTAAAACTAGGTATCCATTTGATTAACTTCACTAACAATAGGTACAAAATAAGTGCAAAGAGGATACGAGGATTTAATGAATTTTCGGGCTCCATGAGTACAATTTAAGAAATATAATCTTCTTCGTGGTTCTTTGCTAACTGTAAGCGATTTTTCAGATATCGAGATTGCAATAATTATAAAATTTCGTTGTCAGAGAAAGATTCCTCTATTCGACCTAAGCCCTCACACCCATAACACTTAGAACGGGCTCAAAATCGAGCTGTAAAATGTCAAGATCTTCGATGTCGAACCCCGTTCGACCCCAGGAACGATAAAACGATTCCAAACGAGGCTACCTCCGATTAGTGCCACTAAACCAACTCCTGCCCGGTTCAGACCGTCCATTTCCAACTCGTCTGAACGTTCGGCTCACGACAAACATGCTACACGTACACAGGTGTATACGTACACGGACGACGTCGGGACGTCTAAAAACATTTCGCGTTTGAGAAGTTCAAACAACGCGCGAACTCTTGCCTGCTGGAATGCCAGGCCTGGTCGCGGGAGAAGGACGGCACGGTCGTTTAACACCATCGTTTAAAATTTATTTTGCGAATTGGCCAGAGTCGCCCGAGGGTCCTGAGGACGTATCTAAAACCTTTCGTCTCCTCTCCTCTCCGAATGTCCGTTCTCCTGGTTCGTTCCACCGGCTCTCACCGTGCTGATCCTTCAGGCCCCTCGGGGTAGATCGTATTCAAGTGCTCCGTGGCTAAATTTAGCGGCTGGATAATTTACCGGATTCTGTTGAACGGCTCTTTTACGAGTGTTCACCTTCTTTGCCGGACACGCTCGCCATGGTGACTTCCGCGATCTTTTAAGGAATTATCGACCTTCGTAACCGTGGCCGGACTCCGCAAAAATCCACCCTCTGTCTCCGTTCGACGCCTTATCGCCGACGTATCGTTCCACGTTCAGTTCCCTGCTTGAATTCGAAATTTTCTTTCGTCGAAAAAACCCCGTGAAAAAAAGTTGAACCGGTTTTTCGCCGGGATATAACGAACGCAGTCAGCCTTCATCGTGAAACGAAGTACCACCACTTTATAGCTGCGCGTATGTGCGGGTTCACGTGCGTGTGAAGTGTACGGACGGAGTTCATCCGAGGGAATTTTCAAGGAGAAATTATTTTCTGCTCTACGTTTCAGAAATGTATGCGCGTGTACCCGCGTGTACCCGCGTGTACATAGTCCAGTGGGGTAAAAAGTGACGTAGGTGTTCCCGTGTCCGGTTTGAATGGGGCGATTGTACCCGTGGAATACCGGGACTAGACCGTGAATCTTACTTTGTACCACTCGTAAAATTACTCTTTCAGTCAACATGTTCGCCTTTGAAAGACGAACGCGCGTTTTAATGACCCCGTGTCGTGTAAATGTAAAGTTTATTGCTCATTAAGCGCTGGTTTACTTTATTACCGTCCAAGATCGAGGATCCTTTGTCGCGGATCAGGCTGCGCGTGATCGACGCTTCCTCGATGATGGAACGATCTAGCCACGAATATCCCTACGATCTTCCAGTTTATTGCTTTCTTTGCTACGCCTCGCCGCGTGCAAACTTAATTTCCCTTCAGTTTCCTCGGACTCGCTCGAGCCGTTCCAATGGTTATAAGTCGTGACAGGTGTGCCGCGGAAATTGTGCGAAAAAATGGCGAAAACGTGCATTCTCTCAAGTGTCAGAATTCGTTTCAAAACAGGAAACGCTCGCGTTTGACTTTGACGAATTCTTCTTACGTATCACCGTGTCTCGATCTCCATGGATATTTTCCAACTAGTTGTTAATCAATCTACGCTCGTTCTACATCGTTGAACCCTGTCAACATTTCGCAATACGCATATTTCGAATCACGGGAGTATCAAGGCTTCAATGACAGGCTTTACTGTCATACGCGCCCAAGACTGCTTATTTAGCATAAGAAACGGGTAACACGAGTGTGTTAGAATAAATATGTCGAACCATATAAATCTACTTGGAATAATGTGCTTATCTCTCGTTGTCTAAAAATTATACTTCATTGTTCGCCACGCGTTCGTGTGACATCAGACAGCGATTGGAAAATTTAAACGAATATTTTCCCATCGAACTAACACCTTTTTTAAATTTTATTCAGCGTAGGATACAGTAAAATATTAAATTATCGAGGAATATAAATATAAAATACCCATATTTTACGTAGAACAGATATAAAATATTTTAAATCGAGTATTTATTATTCTATCTGTATATTTTCATTATTTTCACATATTCGGAGTATGTCAAATATAGATTATTTTATATTTTAATACAAGATTTAAGATTTAATATTAGATTATTTTATATAGATTATTTTATATAGATTATTTTATATTTTAATTGCATCAAACAGCGATTGGAAAATTTAAACGAATATTTTCCCATGGAACTATCTCTGTTTTTAATTTTATTCAGTATAAGATACAGTAAAATATTAAATTATCGAGAAATATAAATATAAAATACCCATATTTTACGTAGAACAGGTATAAAATATTTTAAATCGAGTATTTATTATTCCATCTGTATATTTTCAATATTTTCACATATTCGGAGTATGTCAGATATAGATTATTTTATGTTTTAATTACAACAAGTTATAAGTTATAACGAGAGGTATGGCGTTTTGAATTATGCCGAGGTGTTACGAGTAGCCACGATATATCAAAGACGAAGTGACTAAACGTGTTCGACGCGTAATACTCGTCTGACTTAAACGTAATTTAGAGACGCCATTTTCCTGCTTCGATTTCCTGGGACTTAAAGCCGCTCAAAAATTAAGCTACGAAACGACGTTGCGGTACACATTCGTGACGTGATATTACAGAAACAGTTCAGCAATTATTCTGCATTTCAGGCTACAATTATGGTAAAACCCCGCAATTTACAGTTGATCATTTTCTACGAAATAATTCGCGCACGGAGCTCGTATCTGTATCGTTTCGCGTATCTTGTACAGAGATAATCACCAAACACATTGAAATTAAAGCTTTCACGACACGCGTATTAATCACTGTCATTTTATTAACAGAGTATTATTCGCGTACAGTCATCCTTGACAGCGAGTTACATCCACGTCTGTAGAGTTAAAATGGTAACCGATATTAAAAAATCAAATAATCAAAAATTCATTCTTTGGTGAAGAAGCTTTGGAGTAGGACTAAAATTTCATTTTAGAGGTATTGCAAAATGGAGTCATGGATACTAGCTTCACTGTGCTAGAAAATGCTATGCTTAATAAAAATAAAAATACGTTCAGTAAATTAATTCTATATTACCAAAATTGTTCTTTTATTTGGTCCGAGTCACTCCCTCGATGATTTAAAAAATTTTTGCTCAATTTTCTACCAAATTTCACATACGTATTACGTATTTTTATAAATCTAGATCGTTTTATTTTCAATTTTATTTGAATTTTATTATTTTATTATCACGTTAAGATGTTTCTTTTTATTCACCAAGCGACCTCTCTGTTCTTCCCACTTCTTGTTTACCATTTCAACTCCTTGATTATTCTGCGTTCAAAACTTCTGACCGAGCCATTATCACGACGAAGCTGCTGCTTTCTCGAATTAACTAAGAGAGCTCGGACTTGATTAGGTGAAGTGGCAAGGATACAATGGTAATTTGTCTCTTCTTCCTTCCAGGTACGGTGAGAAGCAACGAAGAGCCGACAGTCAAGAGCTCAGTGGTATACAATTGCTCTCGGCAACTGCTTATCAACTGAAGAAACCCTATCAACAGCTCCTCATACCGATCACAATATGGATCGGCATGGAGCAGGCGTTCATCGGAGCAGACTTTACACAAGTGAGTAATTAAATTAACAAACTCTTATTGCCATTCGCTGTAATTCAGTACGTATCAAACTCGAACTGTATACTTGGTTAGCTCATTTTCATTCGAGCCATTTCTCTTTCCTTTTTCCTCTATAGAGAACCTGAAACTATCAGCGAAATCCGACTAAGGATATATTTGCAGAAACGAGTTAGAAGGAATATGATAACGTCGTGGTACTAGACAAACCTAATAATTAATTTTTTATGGAATAAATCCGTTCCTAATATAATTCCCAATTTAACTTATAATTCCTTAGAGAAGTTAAATTAGGAATTATGTTAAATACGGACTTCTCCATAAAAAATTAATTATTAGGTTTGTCTGGTATCTAACCCGACTCGTTTCAGCAAATATATCTTTAATCGGATTTAGCTAATCGTTTAAGGTTTACTTCTAACTCGATAGAAAAGTTAAATTTGGAATTATGTTAGGTATGAATTTTAACGTCGTGGCACTAGACAAATCTAATAATTAATTTTTTATGGAATAAATCCGTTCCTAATATAATTCTCAATTTAACTTATAATTCCTTAGAAAAGTTAAATTAGGAATTATGTTAAATACCGACTTTTCCATAAAAAATTAATTATTAGGTTTGTCTGGTATCTAGCCTAACTCGTTTCTGCAAGTATTATATCATTAATCGGATTTAGCTAATCGTTTAAGGTTTACTTATAACTCGATAGAGAAGTTAAATTTGGAATTATGTTATTTTTCTTTTTATTAAGCTTTTAAATCTCTCATGAGATTTATTCGCTGTTCAGTGATATAATATAATGATATGTACATGGGTTATTTATATATTAATGTTACGTGTTTTTAAGAATAAAAGAATACACGAACACGCTTCAATGTTGGGTTCAGCAAGCAAAACAGTCACAGTGGTTGGTAGAAACAGTTTTAAGCTACATAGTTGCTGTTATAGCTTAGTTCTTTGAGATTCATAAAGGGGACATTGCTAGACTATGTGGTCGATGTCTTGTTCGGAACTAAGTAATTACATGGGCACCTTGGAATTATGTTAGGTATAGATTTTTCCATAAAAATTTAATTATTAATTCAATTTTGTTCAAAACCACCCCTAAATTTCATCTGTATACACAGACTCTAATAGGTCCCATCCTGAAACACCGGGATACGATCGTTCGATTAATGTTTCAAGAATTCGACGATTTATCCGGTTACTTAACAACTCAAAGTCAATTATGTACGACGGTACGAGCCGGAACAACCGGGTAACAATGAGATTCGAATAACGCCCACGATCGGTGCAAAATGAACCGAGTTTTCAGTGGGAACTCGACTCGATAAGACGTTGATTAACCAACGATTATGCAGCCGAGAATGGATCTTCGTGCAAGAAGGAACCGGTGAATGGAAACGATTTAAAAGTATAATAATATCTGTTAGAACGTGACGACGAGGTATTTTATCCAACGATTATCCAAGAATTCTGTGTTGCTCGGCTCGAAAGACACACACTGGTTCTTGTTCGAGGACCATACGTTATTTCCCGATGACGATATTTATCGTCGTCATGAAAATATTAGTATATCGAAGTAAAACGAAGCTGGTCAACGAGAGATTAATCATAATTTTTTAGGGTTGAGTTAGGCTTGATCGAGTTCAAATCATTATAAGTGCAATTCGGAATTGCGAAATTATGAAATTTTCAAATCTAATCTAAACTTCTTTCAAAACTCTCGAAATCCAAATACAAAACATTCTAACATTTTATAATTTCTAAAATCCAAAATTTGTTAACGCTTCAATTATCAAATTATTTTATTTTACAGGTATCTTTATCCTCCGTACTGCAAAATTGTTTAAGTAACATTGTTGACCATAGTTGAAGAAAATATGAACAAAAACCGTGAAAGAATACCTAATCCAAATTCAGATAACTCTGCTCCAATACATTTCCTTTTTATCGACCACGTATCGGATATCAGATATCCCGAAGAATTTTTTGAACGGTATCATTGATGACACTGTAACCTGCAACGAGCCATTTGCCCTTTAATTCGCCATCTTTAAATCTTGCCTAAAATTTCTGAAATATTCCGAATATCTTTAAGTACAGAGTTGGAGTTGGAGAAATTCGAGCGAGAAAACTGAAATCCAGTAGTACAGTAGTACTTTTCTCGATTTTTACGAATTCTTGAATTCTTGAAGCTTGCAGATGTCCTGGAAGTCTTGGAAGTAACGACCTTCCTTGAACTTGCGAATAAACGTGACAGCATTTTGTGTCGGAATGGCGAAGGTCCAGCGATGAAACCGGAAAAAGGGAAGTCGGTAACAGAAGTCAGATAAACTGAAATCGTTAATGATTATCCTCATCGGATGCAATATAAAAACCTGGCTCGGATCACCCGGATACAAACCGGATACAGAACGGCAGGTTCGTGATGCGTAACGGCCATGCGAGGTCGTGCAATTGTTCTCCGGAAATACATGCTACTGATCACAGATATGCTGAAATATCGGCCGAGGCACGCATCCTTTGGCTTTTAAACCGCTGAATGACTTGAAATTATAAGTTGTATAATATACGATCAGCTGCGTACACGACTGGGAAACGCGAAGATGAGAACAAAAGGCACTCGCGATCGCGTGTAAGTATTCCTGGACACTGTGATCGATTTTGCGGTTACAGGGAATGGCAATGGCACGAGTTTTAGCAAAGAGTGGAGATTAATGGAAGATCGATGACTAGGCGCCGGGTACTCGAGCACTTGTTACCCTTGGTGGAGAATCCGTGCTCGCAACGCTGTCATAGGGAGCTAACTGAAGATATCTGCGATCTTTAAAGTGGAAGATAACAAGATAATAATCGTGTTTTCAAGGGAAAATATAAAAATGTATTTGAGAAAGAGATCATAAAGATATAAAAATATCTGGAAGAAAGGGATGGTAAAATTATAAAAATATATTTTTTAAAATTCTGACGCTGTAATGAGGAAGCTGATTGAAGACATTGAGGACTTTAAGATGTGAGACAAAATAATAATCGTATTTTAAAAAGAGGCATTTTAAATTTGAGTATAAAAATATAGAAATATCTTTCGAAAAATTCGAACCCTGTAATAAAAAGCTAACTGAAGACATCTGTGATCTTTAAGATGGAAGATAATCTAATGATCGTATTTTGAAGAGAGAATATAAAAATGTATTTAAAAAAGAGATGACAAAGATATAAAAATATCTCGAAGAAAGGGATGGTGAAATTATAAAAATATATTTTTAAAAATTCTGACACTGTAATGAGGAAGCTAATTGAAGATATTGAGGACTTTGAGATGTGAGATAGAGTAATAATAGTATTTTAAAAAGAGGCATTTTAAATTCGAGTATTTTAGAAATGTATTTAAAGAAGAGACATTAAAAATATAAAAATATATTTTCTTCTTTTAATTTTAATCTTACAATATGAAGTAAAATGAAGACGTTGAGGGCTTTAATATGTAAGATAATATAACGTTAATATTTTAAAAAGGAGAGAATAAAAGTACAAAAATACAGTTGTTGCAAAATTTAAGCAAAATAAGAGGAAAAATTAGTCGAATATAAAGTGAGTCATAAAGAATATTAAAAATTATAATTTGTCATCGAGGAGTAAAGAAAAATGTTTGAGCAGCAGGTATTTTGAAGAGAGGTGATCGATCAAATTTGTCGACGTGAATTTATGGTGATGTAAACGTTGTTTTATATAATATTTACGTTACTACCTGCAATGTTAGCTAACGTTTTATAATGTGCCCATAAATATGTAACTTTCCTGATATCATACAAGCGAAGATAGTACAATCTCATGATAAAATGTCTTCCTACGAGAACTAGTAGTCTAGGTCAAAGTCAAATGAAAATTAAATCACCAATTCTTTACCCTCCATAATTTTAAATTACCTTAAATTACAAAATTTAATTACCCAATCTCGAATTAGAAAAATTCAAATTATCTTAAAATATTAAAATCACGTGATTTGTCCAAAAAGTCCTCCACGTTCGATTCTTAACTTAAAAATTAGTCGACCCGCAAACAAAGACGGAACAAAGGAAAGATTTCGCAAGACCCGACGATTTCAAGGTTGACATAACCTCAACTTCTCTCGTTACATATCCGTTTCCAACAATTACACCGATCATAGAGTTTAAAATCATCGTGGATCCTGTGGTCCGTAATTTTCTAATTAAATTACACCTCACACCGAAGACGAGCAACGATGTGGCTACTTTTGATCAGCAATATCCACGTAAACGCGTAAAGCAAGGCAAGAAAAAGAGGAGAAAAAGGGAGAAAAAAGGAGATGATACAGTTTGGAAGGCAAACTTGTTCGAAACCAGTTCAGTGACGAAATATGCGGGCAAATTGGGCAAGGAATAAAGTAATTGGACGAATAAACGCTACTGGAAGGCATCAGGATCCCGGGACGCTACCTTCCATTGAATCAGCTGGTTCGACATGTTATAAATAGCCCAGAATCTTATTCTTGCAGCAATTCCCCGATACCACTTCCATACCTGGAATCTCGTGAACCAGTATTTCTTCTTTTTTTCTCGTTCTACTCGTGCATCGACGGTGCAGCAGGCTCTGTGCAGCTATCACGCACACGAGCGTCTAAATGAAAGCGCATAGGCACGTCGAACGCATCCTTAGAGCCTCTGCGTCAGTGAAATTTCTTCAATTTCCCAACCAATATTCTCCTCTCACCTGATTCCTGTTATACTAACTATTTCGCAATTCCTCAGCCTGGCGTTCATGAAGATTAAAATTCTGCTATCCCTACTGCAGACAATCCTCATCGCGCAGACGGGGTTCACTATGAGGGTTGATTAAGAAGACGTAGATCAAGAATATTTTTCAGATCATGTGAACATATAGTCTCCTTTTCAGATTTTAACACCAGGCCTAACGGTGTTTTAATAAAGTGATCAGAGTCTGTCACAATTTTACTCGGAATAATAGAGTTTATTATATTTCTCATTCGCTGGAACTAACAAGGAGAGTGCAAGTCCTTTGGGTCACCGATTTAGTTGAAACTTTGCAGGTTTGTAGATATCGTCATGCAGTTTATGAAAATATATTATTATAACCGCAACTACTTAATAGTTTTTGAGATATTTAT
>NW_016907968.1:159135-173313 GCF_001483705.2 Eufriesea mexicana | reverse complement strand
TATTATTTTGTTATAAATATATACTAGCATAAGAAAGCGTAAAAAATAAATTTTTTTATTAAGAAATTTTATTTATAATTGTTTATTTACAATATTTTCATAGGCGAAAAATAAATAAAAAATAAATTGAAAAAATTTATTAGACCGAGAATCGAACTCAGGTCCTTCGGCATACGGAGTCTCGATACTTGCCGACATGCCACGACTTCATTTATAAAATAATGGAATTAAACGTCTACTTATATATATAATAAATTTTTAATTGTAAATATCTCAAAAATTATTAAGTAGTTGCAGTTGTAATGATATAGTTTCTTAAACTGCATGACGATATCTACAAACCTGCAAAGTTTCAACTAAATCGGTGACCCAAAGGACTTGCACTCTCCTCGTAAGATCCTTGCGCATAAACGATCCAATTTATAATTCTGCTTCTGGTTTTCATGAACTGATCTCTAGTCAAGCTAGAGGGAAGAAGTACTTCTATCATGAGTCTCGAATCCGAACCCAAATTTACATCGAAGATACGATTACTCTCACTTGAATCATCAGACTAGGGTAGTTACTTGTATAAATATTTAGTGCAATAACTGTATTCTTTTTCCGCTTTGGTATAGTTCGTTTTATCTCATTACTCCCTAACGACAGTCGCACTTAATACAACCATAACAAAGAATTTTCCTGAACATGAGAAACACCCACACCGGCAATTCTTTCGCTCTAAAATTGAAAATGAAAAGGAAAAGAAGATAAATAAATAATTATTTTAACCGTGACCGATTTTTTCATTTTCCAGGCCTACATCTCATGTGCGTTGGGCGTACACCGAGTGGGCTATGTGATGATCTGCTTCGGAGTGGTGAACGCTCTCTGCTCCCTGGTCTTTGGATCTCTAATGAAATTCGTCGGCAGACAGCCGCTCATGGTGCTGGGCGCCATCGTCCATGTTAGTCTTATCGTCGTACTACTCCACTGGAAACCGCACCCCGCTAATCCGTACGTTTTTTACACCGTTTCCGGACTCTGGGGTGTCGGCGATGCGGTATGGCAGACGCAAGTGAACGGTACGTACGAGTAAAAAAGATACATTATTCGAGGGACTTCAGCTTGTAGTTTGTTTGTCGTGGAAGTCGTAAACTGGCCGTTGGTTTCTTGTCGACGGTCATTTTTATTTAGCCGCGAGTAAGAGACCGTGTATCGTCTAATGTAATTTAAACAGATGTATGTACAGAGAGCACTTTTTCTCTCTGATTTATCACTTGCGTGTTGTAATGTAGTTCGGCTGAATCTATGGAGAGTGCTTTTCGTCGTGCACGTGGCAAAACAGCGATGAATTTATTATTGGTGTTCATTTTTATTCGGTGACGAGCAATAAGTAAGGGTAAGTGTCCCAAAATTCACGCAAGAAGTAATTTTGATAGGAAAGACGGGTTTTTAATTAAAAATTGTGGCGAAAAAATTCAATAATGAATTTTCGTTGATAACATTTTATCACACAAATGGCGCAAAATTCAAATCTTGCGTGAATTTTGGAACACCCTCTATATGTAGTTTGGAGCATAACTTGGTGGAATGTGCTGTAAGCGACATTTATCATACGTAGCGATGCAGATTATCTTTTAGTTTCCGAGCAGCTTGGTTTTTACTCCTTAATGTAATTTAATGGAATGCACAGAAAATATACTTAATAATATATACTTTCTGATGCGAACAACGAAAATAATAATTATCGGTATGTTATCGATGCAGATTTCTATCTAGTTGCGAATGGTGAGAATTTTGATTACTCTTGATGGGATAATTTTAATCCTAACGTTTTCGTGGGAATTTCCTGGTATCTTTAGAATATGGCGCAATGTTTTGAATTAAGTTGGGTTTAAACATGTATCTATACTTTTTTCCTCTTTCTTTTTTTCTTTTTTTCGTTTAAATTTATTCAGGATGTATAGCGTAACCCAATGAAATGTGTAGATTTGCAAAACATTACCAAAGAGTGGGTTTTCCTATTTTACCACTCACTACTCAGAATCGGTAAATGAATAATTAATTAACCCGGTGTGGCTTGGTTATGGAGCAATAATTTATTTTTTCATTTTTATTCTTTAACGCCAATCTTGTCTTAAAAAATTTCATCAAAGAATTTTCGTTACGAAATATTTATATAATTGGAATACCATTATGTATATTTGATATATAATATATAATATAAAATTTAAATACTATTTTTATTTTAATCGCAATTGCAACTTCTTTTAAGTCTCACTTAAATAGCGTATTTGAGGAATTAAATGTACGATGTTATAGGTTGTAAGAAATGTAAATATTCAGTATAATAGGGTATACTTGTGCCAGTCATAATGGCATGCAATATGAAAATTGGATCTTTATTCGAAAATGGACAGCCATTAGTTACTGTCTTGTATGACAATTAGGTCAGGTTTCTTCTTTCGCCTCAAGAATTTCGTTATTGACTATCCCAACTTATTTAACCTCGTGTTGGATAAAATGTATCTTTATGACGTACGTCGATTGCACAAGTGAATGCACATTTATATGAGACTTCGAGTAGAATATTCAATTTACCTCGATGTATATTAGATTCCTTGATTTTGCAATCGAATTTATTACCGTGGTCGGGAGCAGGCTTAATTTTCTATTAATAAGATCACATATTTATTAATCAATTAGAGATAAATTAAATTATGATTAAAAACCAAACACTGATTAAAGAGAGAATAAAATTCATACTTATAATTCCCTTTCGTTCTTCAACGACTGCCACGTAATACAAACTAAATTATTCATTACTCGAAACTTTTCTATTAAAATTAATTTCATTAGTAAAGGAATTAAAGAATACTTGCCGAAAAATAAATAACGTCGAAAGAGAAATTAATTGCATCCTTTGACATTGCAGGTTTATACGGCACCCTGTTCAGGCGCAACAAGGAAGCCGCGTTCTCGAACTACAGACTATGGGAGAGTGC
Organism: Eufriesea mexicana; assembly: GCF_001483705.2. Classification (NCBI taxonomy): domain Eukaryota; kingdom Metazoa; phylum Arthropoda; class Insecta; order Hymenoptera; family Apidae; genus Eufriesea; species Eufriesea mexicana. The sequence goes on along the minus strand of NW_016907968.1, from coordinate 170,326 downwards.
CGGTTTCGTGATAGCATACGCGTACAGCACCCACCTGTGTGCCCGTATGAAGCTGTACGTGATGCTGACAGTGTTGCTTATCGGCACCATCGGGTACATCATAGTGGAACTACTGCACAGGCGTAAGCAGAAAAGGCTGAAGGCTATCGCGGAGGACCCGAAGGCGGCCCAGGCGGAGGCGAACCAAGTGGAAGAGACCGACGATGAAAAGGACGACATCGACGACGATATCATTATCACGCACCTCTGAACAGCATCCACTCGCGCACCGACGAGGAATCTCATCAGTGTCTCGGCTTGATCGACTCTTCTCTTTTATTCTTCCTTATTGCTTCTTTTCCTGTAATAACGAACGCAGTCGCTTTCTATATGGCAGCGTAGACCCGCGGCATGTAAAACCGTCCACGAGCGATCCAAAGCTGCCTGGAAATGTGTACAACGACTGTTGCTCGTTTATATGAAGCATAAGGATGATACGTCGTTTTTCTTCTCTTCCTTTTCTTCCAAGACCGGAAATTGACACGATCCCCGGTACCGAGCCGGTCAGTTTTCGTGTCGCCCATGCGAACGACGATATCGTTAAGTCTCGCGTCGATGCGCCATTTTGAAATGTCGCCGTAAGAATTAAGACGCGTAAAGTGTACTCTAGTAGCAAGATTTTTCTTCTCTGTTTTATGCTTCTTCATTTGGATCGTTTGGGTCCTGTAAATTTTACGTTTGACACGCTACGTTCGGTCCTTTTACTTCTTGTTCCACTGTTCTCGGTATACCGGCGTTTTTCTTCCATGTTTGTTTTGTATCGCAAAGAAAGGAGGGAAAGAAAAGAAAGGAAAAGAAAAATAAATCGCACGCGACAAAGCTCGCGACTCGTGCGCCGCGTTTCTGCTGGGAACGGGCGCGAGGAAAAGGTGAAAGAATAAAAGAAAGATACCGACTCATACAAAATTAATGAGGGATAAGGAAATGCACGAGGGGTATCCCCGACGATCAGTCTCGCTTCGTGCACGTGTTGTTATATCGCTTGCAGAGATTCAACACGGCGATTCCATTGTCAACTGAAAACGAATTGCTTGCCTTCACGGTGCTAGAAGCGCGTTCCGATGCCATACTCGTCCTTATGCGTTCACGTAGTCTCTTCGATCTTCGCTTAAATGTAAGTTTAACGATCCGGAAAATGGAAGAAGGAAAAAAGAGGATGATAATAATAAGAATAGGCAAATGAAAATCATTGAGATCTGCTTCGAATATCCGATGCGAATAGACTATTAGATGAGTCAACGAGTTTGATTTCTTCAAGTAGTACAAAGGGAAAATGATTAGGAAATGTAAACTGCGTTTAACAAGCACACATTGTCACATAGATAAATATCGAACACGCTAAAGAGAACATTCGTTAAACGAATTCGAAACGATTCGAGTATCTGTTGTAATCGTACGTATCCGTGTATAAGATGTAAGACATCCCATTGCCACTATGTGGAAGCGCTTCGTAGCAACTTGCCATTAAGTTTTATCGGAATTGTGTCCCAGTTTTGTGATAAAGATCGTAAGTTCCCAAACGGACGGTTCGATCGTAAATCCGCTTATCTTGTATATATATTATGGATAGCAATTGTATATGCGGTGAAATGGATATTCCATTCGAATGCGTTGCTCTGGCTCAGCGAAGCCACGACTCCTGAAACTGTAACGGGCCGACAGCGTGTCTTTATTGTTTCCTTTATTTTGTCATGACTACAGATGCACTTAGATCAAAGATACCACTGGATCGAGCCTGTGATACGTTTAAATATCCCGCGACTCGTCTTAAATATTCTCTATAAATTCTCTCTAAATTATCTCTAAATTCTCTCTAAATTCTCTCTAAATTACGAGCGTGAGATAATTTATTACGCTGTTTGAACTTCTTTTGTTTTCCTTTTAACAAAGTTCGTAGATCATTCTGTTTCTTTATCGTCGAGTTAGAGCAGGCTAGGTCTGTCGTGGAAAACAGGCCGGGATTGTGCATCTGCATTCGATCGATGAACCGAGACGTCGAAGAAATGTAATCCACGAAAGGAACATTCATCGAGGAACATTACACGTTTACCATCGCCAAGAGAATAACGAGAACGAACGATAGATCGTGAATTATTGTCCGATGCATTTCTCCCGTGCACCACGAAATGCTCCCCAATCATCGATATTTGAGATCGCCTTAAGAAACGTAGAAACGAAATCGTAATTGAGTATGATCTTAATTGCGCATGTTAGAAAAAAGTAACGAGATATTACGACGTATTAGTAGTAGAATGTAAGAAACATTGTAGTCTATAATTTAACGTTAAGTATTCAACAAAATTAATTTTATAGATCACCCTTGTTTCTTTTATTTCTTCTTCTTCTTTTTTTTTTTTTTTTTTTCTCTTCAGATTAAAAGAGAAAAAAGGGGGGAGAAAAATGAAAGCAGACGAAACGGATATTATATGTTTGCCTTTTCGCGAAAATTCATGATCGGTTGTGTCAACATCGAAGGATCAAGACAAGAGGTTAACGTTGTTATTCGTGTTATAGAGTAATCCTAAAAGAAGAAAGGAAAAAAAAATACAAAGGGATGGTCGTTCTGTCCCGAATAATAATGTCGAATCAGTATTTTGTTACCCGAATCGAATTGTATTATGCGTTAGTTTTTACGATCGTTTGATGATCACGTATGATGAACATACTGACCTACTGTGTATTGTAATAGCGTCCCTCTCGACAGTATGTATTCCGTCCACCAATCGATAAGATTGCTCAAGAATCTTTAACATAAGATTAGAGTACCAATAAAACGTATGTCGCACTTACATTTTTTACATACATATATATATAATATACATATATATTGCCGTTTCGATGGGACCAAAACTACAGGGTGGTAGAGAATGATCATAGACTTTAATGATTTATAATACCTGCTATGAGCAGTAGGAAATTTGCAATACACGTGGGTTCTACGATCAATCATTTCAATGTAAAATGGACATTTATTATTTACAAATATCCGATATTGAAAGTGAAAGCAGTATTGAATGTAAACATAGGATTGTTCTGTTTACATTGTGGCCATTACGAAACTCACTCGTGTTGTCTGAAGTTGGTACATAATAGAAGTCGATTTTACGTCGAAAGTATCGATCGCAGAGGTTACGTTCGATATTTTGCGAGTACTTCTCTTCGTTGGTACGACGAGCGTACAAAGTCTTCGAGTCTTTCTTTCACCATCTTGTATACTTTGTAATTTGTGGAAATCGATAAACTTGATGTATACTTGTGACAAGAGAGAATAAGAACAGGAATAGCTGGAAGTAAATTTCACGAATTTGTCTGTCTTTCATCGAATGGCTGAAATTTCTATTGTTAACTTTCTCCTTCTTTTCTTTTGTAATAGTTCAATAGGTAGTAGAGAAACAGACCAGAGAGACACGTATTTGTTAATGTCGTAACATTTGTACAAAAGGAGGATGAATCTTTTGCGGAAAGTATTAAGACAATACTCTATACAGTTGTATAAAGAAAACGTTCACGTGTATCGTGCTGTTTTCCCTTTCGATAAGTCGAAAGCAATATTTCATTACAATGTTTGTAACAGACATATGTACTTGTTGTTATTTCGTTGCCTGCATCTTGTCCTGCGGCCACAAGTGAGTTCGAGATGAATGTACTTGTACAGGGTGTTTAGAGGAAGAATTTCTTTTTCTCTTTTCATGTGATTTCTTCAACTTTGGAAGGAGGAAAGAATTGGATACTATGTGAGTATATATTACGCAATATTTTTTTGTTCATCGATCACTGTTTATTTACAGCTTTGTATCCCCTAATTAGATTGATTAGGCCACTTGAGCAAATAACTTAATGTGTAATTAACTACTTAACAATGCACTCGTCGCGGATCGTTTTTGTAACTCCAAGCTACGAGTTTAAATTTATACTTAAGAATATGTTAGAAATTTATACTAAAAGTTTCGTAATTGTTATTCTTAGAATGATTTTTATAAATCGAAGACAATTTCTAAACATATTTATCCGGAACGAACTTTGATAAATTCACCGCTACCATTTTATCTAATGTTTAATTAAAATTCGCTAAATTTTATAATTGAACTTGTAAAGATTCTTGTTTTATAATATGCGTGTGTATGTGTGCGTGCACGATTGCAAAATATAGATATGTTATTTTTATTGCAGTTTGTGCAAGCTTCTGCCTACTTGCACGTATCGATATTAATTATATATTTTCATACGGTTATACGAACTTTTTTTTTAGTAATTTTCGTCGTTACAAATGTCTAATTGACGTTATTAATATTTCTATGCTCCTTTTCAACCGAAGTATGTTCGTCAGAGCTATTTATTAAATACGAGACGTAATTTTTTTTTTACTTTAAATTGTACTCAGTTTGCTTCTGCACTATAAGAACTTCTACAGTATGATAATCTTTTTATAATTTAGGAATATTCTGAAGCAATTCAAATAAATTATTAAAAAGGATACTCGTCACTTCTTTGTTTGATATTAAAACTGAAAAATAAATACCTCACTCTAAAACTATTTCATATCACAAAATATCAACGTTAATAAAGATTCTGTACATAACGCACTAGAAGATCAAAAAGTCAACAAAATGTATAAAACAATGTATAATGCAACACTCGATTCTAAACTAATAACGATAAAAATATTTGTACAATGTTAACACAGGTATCTCAAATATTACTTTTCAGTGGAAGATTCAATCAACAACCTAGCTATAACAAATATCTATAAATAATTCTCTAATAAATAAAAAACAATTCATATGGTCGTTTATCGTTCAAACTTTGAATATACCTTCTTTTTGTAATGTCGTGTATAAAATATAGTGGAATATATATGTATGCAAAAAATTATACATAATTTTTATATATAAAATTATAGGATAACATTCTGCGACAACTCTAAATCTATACGCGTGTCTAAAAGTTAATATCACGAACAAGAACAGGAATTCTCTTGTGTGTATTGTCAACACATTGAAACGATGTGTGCATTTTTTTCATACTTTACGTACATAAAAAAATATTTTAGGTCACAGTAAGAACGGATGAAAACTAACCGAAGAGTATCTCTTTCTTTATCATTTACTTCTGTGCAAGCTAATGGTGTCCGCATGCGCGCGTGTAATATCTCAGTAAAAATTGACTATGTTCTTTTACTTAACTAGCATCGATATGTATTCGCTTATCGCATTTACTCTCACAACCAGCCGAAATCCATTCCGGTTAATTGGTAGAAACGTTGATTGAATGGACGATAAAAATCTCTCAATCGTTGTATGGCTACAGGATCTATGTAAGGATGACTACGACCCTTGTTCTTACCTTGAAGTAGTAGAAATCACAAACAAAAGTAAGAATGAGTGTATGATTCATTTTGCAATCTAAATTGTTTCGCGTATTTTACAAGTTCCACGTTACGTGGAATCTTTTGTTAATTTTTTAGCAGTCAATAATGTTTCTAATCAAATACAGATACTTACCAAGGCAATGGGGTGTAGGACGTTCCTCAGATTTGAGCAGACAAGGGAACCCCTTCGTGGCATTGAAATAAAAATGTTTCTCACAGATAACTCTCTTTAGGCCTAAAAAATCCTGAACCCTCGTGATCTCGGCGACCGGATCCATGATTAATCTTTCTCCAGACACGAATAGAAATTGTGATAATGAAAAGTATTGGAGCCATCTCTCTAAGTGCCATGCATAGATTCCGATTTTCAATGGTACCCACGATGTGTCTACGATTTTCGATCCGTTTAGAAACGCTAGATCCTCGAACTTAGGCATGTTAGCTCGTTTACTCTTCACTTGGGTATAATCGGATATCGCTCGAGTAACTGGATCCCTTACTACGAGAATCAATTTCATCGCTGGATTCATGCGTTGAACTCGCCTTGGAACTTTTCTCGTCACAAAGTACGACGGGGTTTTCTCCATGGTGATTTGCGTGGTCAAGGTTGGAGGCATCCTATGTCTGGAATATACCATGAGACAGATCTTTATGCTATAACATTAACAATGTTCTTAATCTAAGATTCAAGTAGATCAAAAGAGAGTATCATAATAATTAAATCACTCAAATATTATTGAACATAGTAATGAAATTACTGTACCACTGCTATTACATAACTTATGATATCGAATTAATATACGACCATGAAGCGTGAATAACAAGCCCACCTGTACCAATGAAATCCTTTGATGTAATGATGATCAAAAAAGTGCACTTCGGATCCAGCAGCACGAATAGCAGGATGTAATCTCAAAAATTCTAACAACGCTCTAGTCCCACCCTTTTTAACACCGATTATCAACGCGGTTGGCAATTGTTTGCTAGGTATCAAACCTTGTTGCCTCAAGATCTGATATTTTCGCAAGGATCCTGTGTTTTCTTTAACACTGCTGTTGTTCGACCAAAGCGATACCACTTGAAGTTTCGATAGTTTCGAGTGCTTCGATTCGACATCGTTCATCGAAGATGACTCCTTGATCGTTAGACGATCCAGACTCGGATCGTGAGCGAAAGAAACGAAATTCCTCGATTTTTGCAAGGTTCCTTTACCAGACAGGCCGGCGAGTAGTAATGAATTATCGATTAGAAAGATCCAGATGAGAATTAGCAGAAAACAGGCTGGAACCAGGACTTTTTTAGACCAAGGCCCTTTTCTAAGTACCATACTGAACTTAAGAATCGTCGTATTTCACTGGCATCCTGGCTTCCATTATATAAGGCTTTCAGTCTTCTAGCTCCATACTGATATGTTAGGATAGATATTTTTGGTATCTATTATATCTATAAAAAATTTTAATCGTTTGTTTTAGATGTATATCTGAACAGCATAATTGTTTAAAATTCAATTGTGAAGAGGAACAATACAAATTGAAGGAAAAAATATACATAATTCAATACCTATTTAAGAATCAAATGCATAGGTATGGGACTTGTACCGGTTACATATCTCTTATGCGGAGGGTTGCATACGTGTAGGAGGATAAACCATTACATTCAAAAATGCAGAATACTTTGTAAAAAAATGTAAAACACAATTATATAAAATGTGCACTTGATTCGTTTAAGATCTACACAAAAAAATTATACAATTTTACAAATATTTTTTTAAACTTTAGTGGTTGTTAATACAACTATGCTTAATTAAAAATTGAATTAGTTACATGACAAATTTTCAAAGAATTTACAATTATTCTTTAAACTAAAATGCATTTAAAAAATGTTTCACTTCTCTTTTTACATACATTGTAATAACTATAAACAATAAATTTGATGGATAATAATTCTGTTTATTACTACTTCATAGCGTCATAGTTTGTAAATATTTTTGCAATGCATCCTTTTGTTTACAAATCGATAATTTTTTCATAAACGAAAGTGTGAAATGACATGGTTTCTTAATTATATTCTAATAGAGTATTTCAAACCAATACAGTCAAAGGTCATTCAAGATCATCCGAGGTCAATTGCGATAGAGAGAAATTACTTCAAGGAACCGATCAATACTTAGAAAAAGTAGAAACATGCAAAACTTCATTTTGTTAATGAATCAAATGAAATTTGCCATGTTGTGGTTTCTATATCGACACGCTTTGCAATATGCATCGATGCTCAAGGTCATCATTTTGAACACTTGTACTAGCAGCAAATATGCAAATACGGAACGTTTATACGGTTTCTTGGAGTAATTTATTCTCCATTTTAATTGACCTTGAACAGCCTTGAACGAGTTATAACTGTACAATATTGTATTCGTCTTGAAGCTCTTTATCAGAATGTAAATAAAGACTATATCATTCCTTTGAAAAAAAAACAGACTTAACTTTTGTATCTCCTCTATCCCTTAACCTATAAAAAAAGATATTAATGTCAGATCATATATTGCTTAAAACCAAGTAAATTTAGATTGACACTTTCCCTATATTGTAAAAGACAAGGGAGTTATTCAGGTTGCCTGTTCTTAAATGCCTCACCCTGTGTGTAAAACACTATACCCAAATATTACATCAAAATGAATTGTTTTCCTTTTCAGAAAAGAAACAAAGAATAAGAATCTGTCTACATTAAACATCTACATATATTACTGAATGATAAGTTATTGAAAAATATTTGTATATTTGTTATGACATCTCACCTCCATGCCGCAGAGTATCCAAGTTCACGTTAATTTTGCACGACATACATAATTCCAAATATACCGTGATATTCGATTCTTTTCGGCAAGTAGATGCAAGGATATGTGATTTGGGTTTAAAGGAAGTGCACACTTAACGCATTATCAGTCGGCGCGTTCGTAACAATCGATAACGCGGAGCGAATAGAAGGGAGAAACGGTAGTATAACACAAGGCGTATCGATGAGATTTCATAGCTACCGTACCGGATAACGAGAAGTTAAACTTCATCCTCGTCGAAATCTTCCCGTTTTGTTTGAATTCGAGTGTGGTGCAACATTTGTTAATCGCATCGCGCGCTAAAAACCTTTCCCTCTCGTGCTGCTCGCCAACATAGTTGTGTTCGAGTGTACCGAAGTGCACGACGCTGGCGCCACACTCCTTAACGCGGAGTAACTGTGAAACTGACCGGGAAGCAGTATAGATCTTATGATATCGAGTGACCGAACCAAGCTGAAAATCAAAATAATATTATCAATAAAGGATTAAGTGGCAGTTTCAGTGAAAACGTTCTTTCATTAACAATTTATAAAATATAATTATATAGCAGGAGATATTAATATATACTTTAAGAAAATTAAATAAAAAAAAATTAATTATATATTCTTGTTTATTAAGACACAATTGAAATCAACCATGAAATATGTAAACATTAGTGAAGTATATATTAGATATACGTCAGAGAAAATGAGTTTTAAATAATAGCGATAATTTAATATTACCTTCTACAGTATACATTACTGGAGCCTATTCCAATTTATATTGAAATTTAAAATAAATTTACTCTTTTGTATGTTTTAATATATCAAAGGAATAAAAAATATAGATTTTTGGTTAATTTCTTGCGAGCAACAATTACGTCAAATCATTTAGTCGATATATTATTCTATTGAACAATAATTATCAATATTTACAGTCTTTCATTACGAAAACACTATTATATCATATTTAATATCAACATTAAAAACTTGTTTTTGAGTCATAGGTGTAGCTTTGTATCTAACAGATTAAATTTACAATACAAAATTTTTGGTGAAACGAGATAATAGAAAGCATCGCAAATGCAATTTATAATATAGTTAAGCATATTTTCTTTACATAGTTCATTAGATAATAATAAACGTGTAATTATCATAATGACTTTATCTGTTCGACTAATTAGCAAAAACAACTTATCTGAAATTATTAATTAATTTGTAGCAAGTATAGATTATAACAAAAAATATTTTATCTGCTATTCTTAAACGTTAAGTTCAATTATACAAGATAAATCGATATCTTAAACGATAAATTAACAATTTGAAAAATTTACAAAATATGCATATAGTAATAAATATTTCGATAACAATAAGATGCATAAAGATTATCATAAATTTTATTTTGGACAATATATCGATAAAAAATATGTATTATATATTTACAAATTGTTTGTACATTTTCTAAAATTTTTGGAGTAAGGAGGTGCTAAATCAATTAGGTACGCGACTGCCGATGGTACATTGAGTATGTGCAGGCGCATATCTGTGTGCGTGTTTCTCGGTAGTAACATTAATTAGTAATGCCGTAAAACGCTAAAATAAATTGACGATCAATACTTTTAAGCATCGAAATACACGAATAATAAACGCATAGTTTATATCGATATAAAAGTAGAAGAAATAGCGTGTTCTTGCAGAGTTCCGTAAAAACAAAATTCCAAGAGATGAATGAATGACGGCGCGTCAACTAGATACAGGACTGCTCGCGGCAAGGGCATAGGCCATGCGGCCCGTTGATTGGCCGGTCTTTGAAGGGGCAAGTTTAGGCAGGGGCCGCGAGAGTGCGCGTCCCGCGCACTCGTGTTAGATCTCGATGGCGACCAAGATGTGCCTGAGAGACGAGCCGCGAAATGCCTAGCCGTATAGTGTCCGATTTCCCGTGAATTCACCGTGATCCCTGTTTACTCGATGCGATCGGGAAACACTTTGCATGCCTTCTGTGTGTCAAGTCGCCTTTATTATTACGGTGGATCGGCGCGGTGTGTATATTTCGTCGTGAGTGTGGTGCGTGTGTGCGTCGTGTCGAAGTGTCGAGAGTTCACGCCGAATCATCGTCGTCGCTAGGAGAGAGCGAGAAAGTAAGGACGAGAAAGAGAGCTACGATGTGTCTGCGTTTCAGTCCGTACCATTTTTTCGTCGATAGTTGACATTTTCGAGCATGGAACGTCGGTCTCGCCGGAGAGACGCATCGTCATCACGGCATTAGCAAATACAAGCACCGTCGGATATACCGAGTAAGTCCACTGCCGTCTTTTCTTTTTCGAGAGCACCGATTCCTTTCTTAAAATCCCTCTCCCTATCTTTGTCTCTCTTGTTCGCACGCTCACTCGCTCGCTGGTTTGCTCGCTTTCTCTCCTCTTCTTTTTCCAGCCTTTCTTCCTCTCTCTCTCTCCCCCTATTCCTTCGCCTCATCTTTTCCCTTCTTTCCTGCTTCTTTTCTTCCTTATCCACCGCTAACTTCTTCTCTTTAGCCTGCTCTTCTTTTTTCCCCTACGTATCGCCTCTTCCTGTCGCAGGACCGCGCGTGTATCAGCTTAGTCGTGTTTTGTATATCAGACGATCAAAATTCGCGATGTTTGACTGTCGTCGTCGTAACGTCGACAGACAGAACTCGGAGAAAGAAAAAACAGAAGAAATAACACGAACGATTTCCTCGTGCGTAACACCGAGAGTCACCCGCTCCAAAATACACAGCGGTGTTTACGTCCCCGGGCCCCGTTTTATTTCCTCCGATCACTTTCTCGTCCCTTTTCTGCCCGGATTTTTATTTCCTTCCGTTCTCTTCCTTTCGTTTACCTCTCCTTCTCGTCCTCGTCTCTGTGCCCCCTGTTTCTGTCTCTTTTTCCCTTCTCCACCTTTTTCTTTTACGGGGATCAACTCTATCCCTCTCTCTCTCTCTCTCTCTCTCTCTCT
>NW_016907968.1:67003-158819 GCF_001483705.2 Eufriesea mexicana | reverse complement strand
CTTTCCCTGTCTCCTTCTCACTCTCGCCCTGCTCCTTTTTCATCCTGAAACCTCGCCGCGCGCGAGTCCTCTCGTCTCCGCGGGCTCTCTCGCTACACGATTCCGCTACACGCGCGCTCTCCTCCTTCCCCTTTCTCTGCTCTCTTTATCAAAACAATACATATGCTTACGGTGTGCGAGCGCGCGCTCCTCCTGATAATCGTGAATATCAATCAGCGATTTTATAAATAATTCAGTAAAAACCGATAGAACCGCCGGAGCCGACGTGAGTCCTTCTTCTTCTTCCCCTCCCGCCGCTCCCACTCCCCTCCATCCCCCCGCCCATTATCCTGGCTTCTTTCCGTAATTGACGACAGTTCACAATAAATGCGGCGAATAATTAAGACACCATTACTTCCTGGTTAAGTTACAGTACCATTGGGAAATTGTTTGGAAAGATGCTCGATCTTGGGAGGGGGTGATCGACGACGCAACCGACTTTAATTTTTCTCCTACTTTTTTCACTTTTCTTCTTACCGATTATTACTCCTAATCGATTTTAAATTATAATTCGCTCAAAAACCGTTTAAATCTTGTCAAGGAAATTTTAAGAAAAATTTTAGAATCGATTTAACGAATTAGATATGTGTTCCTTTCCTTTCCTTTTTTTTTTTTTTTTTTTTAATGACTTTCGGAATCGATAATCAATTAGCCCCCATTTTCAGCATACTTCTGCTTCGGTGTTATATCAGCAGAAATTGCACTCGTGAAATAACAGTCGAGATATGCTGTTGCACGGTGAAAACGGTGGTAAATTTCATTGGCTAATGTTCACGAAATATCCGGTAAAGGTTTGTCGAGGAATACGTGATTTAGCTCATCGAATTAATGTATCATGCGATCGTCCGGACGAGAGTGGTACGATCCTGTTCGACAGAAGTGATTCTCTCTCGAAATCGAGCAACTCGCCGGTGAATTTAACCAGTCTACGGATTTTTTACACAATCAGGGGTAATTATCTTAATCACGTTTATCTGTTACATGATACGGATATGCGGCGAGATTAAAATGTTATTTCGCATAAAATTCGCCCGGCTTTGAGCGTCAATGGCTAGGTAATGATCGAGCGTAAGAGCTTAACTCTTGATTACCTGATTAATTACTTCGTTCCAAGTTGAATAACTTCGCAAAACATTAGGTAACGCCGATAATTAAAGACTAAAGCCGAACAGATTGCACGGATAATTATCCGCTAGGCTTGACAAACAGTCACTAATAATTCAATTAAGGCACACCACGGTGCGTCGTAGCCCCAATAAAGGAAATACTCCAAAACGAATGCACCTGCATAGGGTCACTGATGGAAATGATATCCGAGTCTCGATATTTCACGCTATTTAAAGATGAAAATTTCACTGTGGAATTCTCTTTCTTGTCAGACGATTTCTTCATCCTCCGAGACTCTAAAATTATTAACCCTTTGCACTCGAGAGGCTCTCGCCATTTGATAAAATTTCGAAGATCGATACTCGTTAATGTATCAAATTTAAGATAATGTAATGTTAGTTATAAGATTTCTTATTTACTGCTCCAAACAATATCACAAGCTTTAGAGCAGAAAATCTTTGAAATCCTACTCTTCTTCAGCCAAAAAGTCGTCGAGTGCAAAGGGTTAATGCTAAACCAATCTATGCTATACAGGTCTGCGAATAAAGGCTATATTTTTTTACAATTCAGTACGAGTAATAATTAGTGGATAAAGCAGTTAGATAGTAACAAAATAGATTAATTTTTATTTCCATTTTGAACACGAACAGAGAATAAAATTTAAATAATAATCGTACAACTTTATTCGCATGGATTCACTCGATTGATTAATCATGGTAGGTTTAGCGTAGAACCATTTATCCAGAACTTATTATCTCTTCAAACAAGATATCGTAAACCTCCCTTCGCTATTCACTTCTTCCTAGAAATCATACGTACACATATGTAAAATATATGTAGAGTACGGGACAAAATGATTTTATGATTTATAATTTCTCGACATTATTAAAATTAATGCAATACGTAGATTTTACACACGTACCCCTTTCTAACAATACAGAAAAATGTTAATCGCGGTTCATACGTTTCTCTACAAATTTGATCTGTTTACATGAAAACTGGGCGCGACGAAATGATAGCAGATATGAGAAAACAGATCAGCGAGGTTTGTTATTCGAGAACGATAAGATTTCTTACACGATTTCATATGCTGAATCTGACCATAAAAATTACTCGCGAATACAGAAAATAATAAAATAAAAAATATCTTTTGTGCCATAGTTATAAAAGCATACCAAAAATATTCACTTTTTCCCTATTCGTTTCAACAGCGTACCTACAACCAACCCCCTCCTGAGAAATCAAATTTGCTTTGCAATCTTCTCACGAAGTAGTTCCCTTTTTGCCAAAAATAAATCTTGGAACCTTGGAATAAACCGTAGCATAGAATTGTTCCAGCAGCCGACGCGTTAATCCAGCAACTCTTTCAGCCCTTAGCCGAACCAACCACTTACATATCCACCCATCGTTGCAAGCCAGCCGTGGCCTCCGTCGACACCAGAAACGCGAGCAAAGCGACAAAGGCCTCGACAATTAAGGTTGGCAAGGAAATGGAAAAATAATATCCATTTCTTGGTTACCGGTCCGAACCGTTCGATCGTGCGTCGCAATGCGTCTCGTTTGAGATGGTAATGGATGTTAATAACCACCGGTGCAGAGACTCGCACGTGGTGAATGTGCCTAGGGTACACATTTGGGGGTGAGCGTCTGGTTGCGTGCACAACCTTGGCAGAGCGAATGGACGTCAGTGGTAGTTGATAGAAGTGGAGGTGGTGACGAGATGACGGCGAGGGTTCAAGTAGAAAGGGAATAGAGAGTTCAGAAGCGGTCGCCTTTGATGTAGACACGCTCCACAACTCCTTCACGCCAATAAACCTTTACGGCGAACGTTTCTGTAAGCTTTCTTAATATTGTCATCTTTCCCTTGCCTCTTTCACTCGCCCGTTCTTCTGCGTTCCCATTGTTACTCGCCAGGGAACCACGGTTTGCTTCTACGATTCCGATTTTTTTCTCCTTTTCCGCTTTTTCTCCGGCCTCGAACGGCTTCGCCGGTGAAACGTGCCCACCTGGAAATTCGCTCTCTTGGTCTTCGAGAATGGAGATTCGTCGCGAACTCCTTCCCATCTCGTTGATATCTTGGAATCCGTGGAAACAGTTTGAGCTGTTTTTCCAGAGCTGGATTTAGTTAATTCGCTCAGCGATTTCGTGTTTTCGAGTGTCTTTAGTGCAGGAACAAGGTTTTACTGTTAACAACCGGGTTCGCTTTGCTATTCGGATTTTTTTGAAGGTTTGTTGGTGAGACGTGGGCAGCGAACAATTTACCCTTTCAGTTTTCAAGGATGCCATTGTTCCGTGCTGCTTTCTTCTTTTCATTGGTGCATTTAGAGTAAGGAGAACCGTAAGAAGCTAGTCTAGATGGGAATTTAGTTAATTTTTTCACCGAGGTGTTTCACTTTTCATTTTTTCTTTCTCTCTCTCTTTTTTTTCTGTTTAGGGTTTCTGGAATTTCGAGTATCCGCGTGGTACGCGAATAACGTTTTACTGTTAGCCTGTATCTCACTTTGAACGGTATCTTTCTATTAGAATAGCGAATTGCATTCAACCACTTGTAATTCACGGTGCATATGGATCTTTAAATTCTAATGCGACGACGGCTTCGACTCCGATACCTTTGTATGCGCTTATAATCATGTCAGGTATAGTCGTTATGCAGTGCTACTTTACTACTTTACTGCTTCACCAATACCACTACTGGTTCTAGGTCTTTGCGTTCGTCCGTGTTCTCCCCTAGCATTTTATGTTATTCGTAACGATAATTGCTCCAAATTCTTCCGTTTTACCGTGATATTCACTCGAGGGATATTTTTGCATACGTCACACATGTTCGTTCATTAAGGACGTAAGGGATTTTAATTAAACCCCATTATGAAATCGATCGCGCATCATTGCTTTATCAAATTATAATTAAAATTTCCAAAAGTTTGTTTGCGTCATATAGAATAATCCATTAACAGTAGAACTACCGACCTAGTAGCAACGTGTACCTAAATATACTATACATAGATAATAATAATTCAAGTGATATGACAAAAATGAATAGGTATACCTAATCTATCCCAACCAGAATCAACATTAACGCCCTCAAAAACAGCAGAAACGAGTTATTCTGATTTCTCTGGTAGAGCTAGCATCGAAATCTCAATCGATTTTAACTGTTTGACTACGACAGACTTTAAAACACACCAGTCGTACCATATAGTAGGAATCCATTTGCGATGTAAACTGAGAACGGTGAAGTTTTTCGTTAGCTGTGCATTTCTGAGAAATGATTGTATATTTAAATAATAATCAAAACATTGTTTATTTTTTGAATTCTGCATTAAATTGTTACTGTACGTACTTAAAATTTAACAGCAAATAAAACTCTTGAGCGCCTTTAGGCGCCTATAGTATCACAAGCGCAAGATTCCTAAGCGCCTTTAGGCGCCCACATTAGTCAAAGGCTTAAGGACCAAACATGAAAAGTAACGCGATTTTTACATCGTAAATTAAATCGCTTATCTCTTTCAATGATATATTCCTAGCTTAAATAGGACGAGAGACGTGGCGTTTACACAATTTTGGGCCATAACATGTTAAACTGCACAGAAAAGAGAAGCCAGTTGATAGAGTCACGCTAAAAATCGTCACGAGAACAAACAAGATATCAGTTGATAAAAAAATTTATCAAAGACACCCCCGGGAGACTTTACAATACCCATTACTTTACCCGGCACTTAAACCCCCGAGTAGAGCTCACGATAAAAAGTGGGTTAAAAAGTTGAATAAGTCGCATATGATATTCGTGACTCACTGTACATGTGGTTACGTTAATATGTGACTCACTTCCGTGTCACGAAGGTATATCGGTTGAACAGGAAGAACAATCGTACCAGCCGTCGTTTAATACGATTACAATATCCAGCGAAACACAAGGGAATAAATGTTAATGATCATCGTACTACAGCCAATACCGGCGGGGTACGAAAAAGATCGTGTCTTCCTGACCTTTCGTTTATTGCATCTAACAAGCTTCTTTGAACAACGACCCTTTCCTCTTCTGCAATTATCGGCAATAAAGTGAAAGCTTTTACCAGTCACTTTCAGCGCTCGCAAAGGAGTAGTATACAAAAATAAGAGTTAAGAATAACAGAAGATGAAGGAGCCAGGGCGACGAGGAGGATGTTACCGGTGAAAGCTTTGTAAAGTCAAAGAACATCGATTTAAAGATCCTTGGAAGGGGACGCTTTGATATCAAAATGAGAGGACGTAAAGTTCCCCTGTGCTTTAACCACACCGAGCACGTGGTATCAAACGGCACGATCACGAACGGTCCCGCCCACTCTTCCCATCTTCGGTTCACGCTAGGGGATTCCCACAACTGTATGCACCACGACAACAGAGGGTGGCTCATGCGTTGCTCCCTTTTATACAGGGTAGTTCACTTAACCCTATGACCTGAAATAACTCTTTAAATCTTCCAATCGTAATCCTTGGAGAGGAGTCTGCTGCTTCATCTCGAGGAACCATTCATGCGGGTAATCCCCATTCTTTCGTCATATCGCTTTACTATTCTATGGGGTGTTCACGAGTGATCCGTAGCTGTGTAATCGAGTAAGAGAATTCGTACAAAGGACCGTATGGATGGCCGATCATTTTTCCAGTAATTTTAATTCCTTCCCGATATTTCTTTGTAACCCCGATATATATCCTATTCCGCGGAATCATTTAAACGAATCGCAGTGACGTGATTGATTAGAGTAATCGGTAGAAAAGACAGTTTCTATACTTCCTTCGTGACGTTGCTCTTCTGACGCACAGGGTGTCGAATCGATGAACCTAAAGTAATAATTATTAGGAAAATTCGTATAATACAAATGAACGATCGTTTTGAAGTGACTGGAATTCGGAATACCTTAAAGGATTCAGTTAGACAATAATAACTCCAAAGAGAATATACTTTATTAAAATGTAGTTCGGAATGAAAAAGAGAATTCTGAATCGATATCGGTAAACTTCGGTTAATACTGAAATAAAAGTTACCCCCTGATCAAATAGAGGATAATGGCAAAATCAATCGTGGATTTACAGAATACCCTTCGTTATAATAGTCACCCTGTACAGCCTTATACTCTTATTGTTTACTTTGCTTTTTACGAACTAGAGTATATCGAGAATTGTTTTCCAGCTATTCGCGGAATTTCATTAAACGGATAGGTCGGTAATACGAATGGCGGCATATTTTCTGTAAGTTAACTTCGGTAAAACGAGTAGTTTAATGCCTGATACGCGTGCTGACTCGCAACTCGGTGTGCCTTGGAGTATCAAAGTTAAACAGTCTAAAAGGCGAAATAAACGCGAAACGTGTTACGATAAGGGGAAAAAGAAAACGCCCACCAGGAGTGGCGCGCGGAGGGGCGGCAGGGGGAGAAAGAGGAGAGAAGAAAAGATAAGTGAAAGAAGATAAAGGGGCGCCGAAATGGTACCGCGTTTGATCCATCATCTCCTCCGTCTGTGTGCAATAATTGTCTCTATTGTCTGTAGCACTGTTCTCACTGTTTGTAACCTCCCCTCCGCCCTTGTTCTTGTGCTCTCGTTCTTTCACCATCGCCGTGTTTTATCATTCAGTTTCTCGGTGTCGCCGGTTCGTTTATTTCAATTTGTGTGTCAATCTCTCGTGCGACCAAGAGGGTACTATACCTGGCTGAATGTATCATCGGTGATACATCGGTGCATACGGTGCCATCACGGCTCAAGTACTCCAAAACAGAATATATCTACATGCGATTGTATACCGTACCGACGCGAGATATAGCCGGTGAATGAGACAGACCTTTTATATAAGGAAGCGAACGTCTGATTCAGTTATTCGGGGTTTCGTTAGTCTATCGGTAACACGAGTATCGGCTAACGAGCAGACTGGGCCCGAAAAAAAAGGAGGAACGAGAACAATGAAATCACGTAATTGCTCGCTACCTATTTTCGACGAGATATAATTAGGACGTATTTCTTTTACGGAGCTTTCCAGCTAGGTTTCTTATTATACGCCAGCCGGAACGTTTTCGAGTATATCTGCAGATTTAACCCATTAACCGGGGACGACGAGTCAGCTCGTCATCGGAAAATGCCTCCCCGGTGTATTATGGTATACCGAGTTAATTCGTCATCGGTGTTTGAAGATGGCACACGTAGAGTTAAACTCGGTGAATCATTTGTTTTCCTATTGTCGCCATAGTGGCGTGGAGTCTTCTGATGTTTCTTCCCTCGTGATGCTCAATTTCTTCGAAGCAAGATTAACGTTCGTTGTTCGCTTTATTGGAAACATTGGAAACGCGAACGCGATTCGCGTTTGTTAGGAAATTAATTTTATCCATACGATGTACGATCACGCAATGTCTCGTGGGGTACTGCGTGAATCCGCTACTGCTCCATTTTTCCCGTAGTATTCTTCCGATTCACGATGTGCCTACGTTAACGTGATTTTGTCGAATTAAATTATCGTTAAATTGAATTATAAGATCGCACAGTGTCGACATTCCCGATATGTTAACAGATTTCTTCGCGAATGTAGGTCTAGCCTTAAACCGGTCATCTTGACTCATTGGTAATTCCAGTATCCTCTCAGTTAGCTCGGATCATCCATAAAAATAATGGCGAAAGAACGATCAGCCTGATTCCGAAACACACGTTATTATTAATTCCTCGACACAGCTACCCTCGACCACTTACCTTATCCGAAGGAATAATCAGGAAACACCGTAGGTACGTAATCTTTCTCGATTCAATTCTGATCGAACAATCATAACCATACATTTCCCCGACACGCCTGGACGATCAGGCGCATCGATCAAACGTCGAAAATCGATTCGGGGAAATTGAATTACGCGAATACAAGATTGATAGCGCGAAGGAAGGAAAAGGGACGGGGTTCCGCGGAGCGTAGTTACGCGTATAGGGGCGGACGGAGGGCGCGAAGAGAGGGGATGTATGTATGTATTGTCGCGAATGAGACGAAGGGGAAGAGAAGAAAGCGAAAAAGATAAACAGAGTCCTTTAGGCCGTGCATGCGACGGGCAAAGAGCGCAGACAATGAGGGTCAAAGGCGCCACTTCTCTTGCCACGTTTTTAGCTGGGCGATCTTCATTCTTTGAGGACTTTGTTCCACTACCATGGACCCACGGGAAATTCTTTTCCCCGTCCGAAGAGGCCGATCAAACAGTCATGAGTATTACTACCTTCGGGAAGAAAGCCTCCTGGACCCGTGTATCGTCTTTTTATCCTCTTACCGCGATACACCGATGCGCAAACGCTTTGCATAACTGTTCATTCCGATCGACCGGCTCCTCCCCACCCCCCGCTCGCGTGCTCTCCCCACCACGTCGCACACCCTTTGCGAAATAAAACGATTTTTTGCGCACATGGATTCGATTAACCTTCTGCCTTCGTGTGTCGTCCGTAATTACTCCTGGTACAGATGCCGCATGAAGATGGTCAGAAGGGACGTGACGCGTGGAACGACGGAGCAATGTGTTCGATGCTCCAAACACGTTGCTTATTTTATATATTGAATGCCTGATAACGGGTTTCCAGTTTAATTATACGCGGTATGTTTAATTTCCGCGTATACGTGTAATCGTTTTCCCTTTGCCTCTTTTTTCCTTTTTATTTTCTCATATTTTTTGGTACCTTTACAATTTTGTAATTTTAGTAGAATACGTAGTGGTCGGATGTAAACTACCACTAGTACGCCACTGCCTAGTCGACCGGAAGTAAAATTCGAAAGGTTCGATCCGCGCCATGAAACAGGTACAGGGAAAGCGTGGCGCGACTTTTGAAAGAGGTTATTCGCGCAAAGCAACGACCATCGTTGTTCAAAGGGGTTCCGCTTGCGCGCAAATTCCGCGACGATGGAATATACCGTTTTGTAATTAAGAAGGGAAAAAATCGTCTTTCCCGTTCACAGTCGGGAATACAGTGATTGAATAATGCGCGGCTTAGAGGGCGCTCGAACGCGTCTTGTACCTGCGTGCGCGCGCGCGAAATTGTAATATCGGCTTTAAAGATATTCGCGGAGATTTTTCTAAGAAGCGCGTGTACACGTACACGCGGCCCGCACACGCGTGTGCGTGCGTATATTCGACAAGAAAAGGCAATACAAGAAACTATGACCGCGAGGTTGTTGAATGACGACTCGCGCGCTGCTCGCGGCATGCTCGAGCGAATCGAATTGCGCTCTCGGCACGGTTCTATCCCTCGGGCTTGTACAACGATCCCGTTAACGAACGACGCCATTAAGGGCGCATTAACATATAATTTTCCGCGAGAAATTATAGGCGACTCGGCTGAGTTGGCTCGCACGGTGTTTATTATACACATCCAAGAGCAACAGAGTGCCCTGGCTGTGCACTGTCGATCGAAGCACCAGGACTGTGTGGCAAGGTGAGAGAGAAGAGAGATTTTAACTGGCGCGATGTGTTGGTGCATTCATGCGAATCCATATTGAGAGGCCAGAAACATGCATACATGTGTGTGGGATCGCGTGCGGCGGCAAGATCAAACGGAGATTCTCCTTCTCTTATACCCTCTCATCGTAATTCTCCCTCTTCTTCCCCCACCGCGCCGCGCCGTCCGCTCCGGCCTTCTGTCTCGCTCCCACTCCCTCTCTGTTCCTGTCTCTTTATCCCTCTCGCTTGTTCCGCCGCGCCGTCGCTCTGTCCTTCTCGCTCCGCCTTGTGCAAGTGGTACCAATGCGTTACTATATAGTTCCTCACTTTTGCTCGCAAATGGTCTTTTCGTAACCCGTCTCTCTCTCTCTCTCTCTCTCTCTCTCTCTCTTTTTCTCTCTCTTCGGCGGCTCGGTAGACCGTTTCTCGCCGCTTTCCTTCTGTTTCCATTTTTTTCTTCTTCCCTCGCCTCGCCGATTCTTCCTTCTTTTTTCGGTTATCGTCGATAATTTTATTTCCATTAACCGTTCGTTCTTCGGCAAACTGAAATTCGCGATTGTTTCTAATTTAAATAAATTAGGGTACGATGCTTGTACAAAGTTCAATTTTGCGAGAAGATAAGAAAGTCGTGAAAGGCGTTTTATCGATAAAACGTATTTTAATTACGGTTATGGCTTTACCGTTTTGTTTCTTTGAATCGCGGGATGAAAGAGAAGGTAATGGGATAAGTAAGGGAAATAAAATGCCTTGAAAATTATATCGAGGGACGTCTCGTTGCATTGGTCGTGGAATGAAAAAATGATCGTCGTTACGTATTTGATACGTGGAATGTCACGACGAATTTTGAGGTTAAAACGGCTGGATAAGATAAATCAGTGCGTCGGCTTGTAATTTACCTGGAGGGAAGTAGTCGTTTGGCAACGACTTCAATCGAATTTCATTGAACACGAAGTTAAAGAGATCGTCTGGGTTAGACAACGGTTGACGATAAACGATTTCGTGCTTTTCCCTTATATGTTCAACTAAACGATCGATTTATTTAATTCGCCAACGTATAATTACGAATCATGAATTATATATGTAATTTATATACCGCGTTTTATACGTATTTTTATTTCAAATAATCCTTGTTTAATTAAAAAAAAATCTCGATTAATCTTTAACTAATTATTAGCTCGTTTTAAATCGTATTTATGATCAAAATATAAATACGAACATGGCGTCGTATCGATGGTAGTAAAGCTCGACAACGATAGATGGCGCCCAATTACCAATTTATATTTTTAACGCGATAAACTTAATTTTTCAAATGAAACTAATTATTTCGGTACCTTTTATACATAACGAACTCACGATAGCTGAAATTGTTCATATCTTTATTTCACTGTCACTCGCGTCGATATTTTACAGTTTACTCCATTTTATTTAACAAAATTATACAGCGTAAAATAACGCTCGAATGGTGTCATATTATTATACAAACTGCTGGAAGCATTTCCGGTAATAATAAAAGTAAAAAGAAGCCTTAACAAACAAACTAATAACGAAATATTTAAAAGAGTTCCCGCTCTGTAACAACGTTGTAAACACGCCATAAAATTTCGAGTAATATAATTATCGATATTACACCGGTAATAGTAGTTCAACAACAACACGAACTCCGCCAATCTCCCTACAGAACTTTATTTCGCTGGAACCTTTTTCACGGTAGAAGCCTAACAATTTAGAAATACTTTGGCCTCATCATTAAAGCTAACCACTTGTTCAAATTTATGAAAATTCTCGCGTTTCCGTGCGAGTTTTAAAGTATGGATAGGTATATATAACTCAGAATTTGCCCTTATACCTGGACCCTACCACTTTTTTGTCCTACGTCCACCATGGCCGGGCCGGGGAGGAAGACAAGGGGAAGGGAGACTTTGTAAGAGAAAGAGAAAGAGGGAGAGAGGCAGTTGTGGCCGTAAGGGAGGTGTGGCAGAGCAAGAAGAAAAGAAGACGAAGAAGGACGGTGTAAGAGCGAGGAGGAAGGCCAAGGGAGAGAGATAATGCTCGCTCTCCCTTGGCTCTACGGTCACTGTGTAGTTTCAGTCTTACTGTGTACGTTGTATGGGGCACAGGTCTTCCTCGGCATCCTTTGTCGTATTCACATTCAACCGAGCCGTTCCTTCAGCCCCTGTTTTTGTGCTCGTTTCGCTGATTCGGTACGAACGAAAAGATTTCACGGAATAAAGTTTCGAGTCGGCGATCGGAGCGTACGCGTTTCGTCCGATCGTTGGAATTTTTCATCGATCCATAATCTAACTGTGCGATTAACCGTTTCTTTCATCGACGTTTTCCGTAACGCTGCCGAAACGTGGAATTTTAACCGTGCTTCACGCTTTGCTAACGAGAATCGAATCCAAACGTGATCTATTATGTGCATTATAAAAGCCTCGTGTTTCTAATCACCTCGGATTACCACCATGGAAGGAGCACGCGTATGTGCGAAAAATTGAGGCGGAGATATATTTATTTAGCGACACGTACACGTAGAACAAAACGTAAAGCAGTTAGCAATTTTAACGATGTCAACACAGACACGGTTTACGAACCTGTTCCAAAACATAAACTCGATATTTCGCGAGAGCCATGCGCGGCACATTTTATGGCTTTCGTACAGATGAAAATGTTTTGGAAACAAACACGATTCCTATGAACGCTTCATCCACCGAAAGCTTTGCGATTTTTCGCCAACTAAATACAACCGAGCGTAACTCTAATCGAAATTTCATTATCGATACCCTGGCGTTTGACTTGCCGCTTCAGGTTATGCGATAGGACTGGAACAACTTTCATGAAAATAAAGAATATTCGAATTAATTCGTGCCTCTTGCAAGGGAATGGCAAACTATTTTCACCTACCGTTTCACTCACCCGGTGAAATGTGCAACCATAAACAAAACGAAGATAAGTGCGGAAACACGTCGAGGCGAACTATCGAAAACACGAGTGCTTCGAGAGTCGGATGTTTTTATTCGGATGATTCTGTTCTTAAGACTTCCTGTGCACGGTGTAATCACTTGAAAACTATAGTTCCTGTTCGATTGCTGCAATCATCTCGCGTGTGAACCGCAATTGCCACTTTTTCCTCGCCGTTCTACCAGATGTCGTTTGCGTCAAAAGAGGAACTTTCGAATCCGAAATTGTGCGTGACAAATAGCGTGATTTCTGCACGAACAGTGTATCAAGCTATCGGATTTAACCTATAATTATGCACAATTTGGTTTTACGCGAATGTTTACATACAGCGCGTGAACTTTTGAAGTGACACAAACAAGTGGTTGCCTGGGAGGCATGTAAAATGTATAAGATAGAAAGTGAATACGAAGAGGATCCAATGAAAAAAATAAATCAATGCATCGCTACGAAAACAAGGTATCGCTTTAAAGCAATATTTACGAAGTTAATAATAACGCGTACTCCATTTGTACATTGTTGCACCGCTGTTTACATATTCAGGTATCGTTACTATACCAAGGAAAACACCGCGAAAAATAGCTAAATACGAAGTACAAATTTCTCTAATTCTTTTTCTAACCTCCAAAATTAAATTTGCTCCAAAATTTGTACTCTTATTCTCCAACCTTTCGACTAGAAATCCCGGATTATCTTCTTCGTAATTACGTATTGCAGCTAAATATTTGCTTCACCTGTGTTTATATGGTAGTTATTTACCGAACGTCTATAGCAATGTTTCCGCCAGTTTGCTCCAAAACGAAAACGTTCCTTCAAATAATTTACAACTTCGAATATCAATTCGTACATCATACGCAGCTCACGAAGAAATTAAAAGTACATCGGTGACGGAACGTTTCACGAAGATGTTTTCCTCTATCTTGGAGCGAAGTTTAAAAATTTGCCGGCACGAAATAATCCGTCTGGTAGGAATAATCTAAAGCATATACTTAATTGCGAAGAGAGGGAGAGGGGACACGAATGAAGGTCAATCGGAATTGAGAAGAGAAAGGCGGGGCGACGAGGAATCTTGACACGTCAGTGAACATTCTCCTAAGTCGATGGTCGAGGGTCGGCGGTCGACGGTCGCGGCGGTCGTGACGGTCGACGACCGACGGTCGGTGTAGCTGCCGGCCGAGCGGTCCCTTAGAAGTTTCTTTGAAAGATTCGCAGCTCGCGAGGCATAATACCACTACATAAAGTCATCTGGCGATAACGGTGACACGCCTTTGACCGTTTCCGCTCGGTCTTTCACCAACAAATCCTTGTCGGTACTTCAAAAGATTTTAGAAGCCGTGTTTATGGCCTGATCGGGATCATTTCCGTTTCGACCTGATAACGTTGCTTTTATTATTTAATTGATAATCTATAATCACACCGATGGTCACTCGATACCCAGATACAGTTTCTAGCACATCGAAAAGAATGCGTGCACGCTGGGTAGTATCATGACACGCTGTACGGTCTGCTCTCGGAACGCTGCGTGATTTAAGGTTGGGTTACACGCACGGCTTTTTTCTAACCCTAGCTTTAAAGGGAGCAAACGCGCCTCGAGACGAGATGGAGACTGATCAATGCTCCTTTTCGTGTCATTGTCAAGAATCACTCCGATACCGTTGATAAGGAGACCTCGCTCCTTTACTGGATGTTGATTACTGAGCAACCCTGACGTACCGATCCTATTGACGTTTGATTTCCACGTGTCGGCCACGAACGCAGTAGATCGATAGATGGGATAACTCGGAAACGGAGTCGCCTTTATTAAACGTAGTTTTATTTCGTCTGAAGCGATTTTTATTTAATCCCGTTTGGTCGTTTCGCGATTATTTCGGTCATTTAGAAAGGGAAAGTGGTTTCGTTTAAAAAAGGAAAATGCCCTCCATCAAAAAACTTGCAAATGAGCACGAACCGCGGGAATTCCTTTGCACGTTCCCTTTGAACGTAATTGATTCTTAATCTTGTTCGAGACATATACACGAATTCCGAAATGCCGTGGCACTTCTAACGAAAGTTTTATTTAGTCGTAATGACGACCTTCCAAATTAATTTCTGGTTTCCCTTAGCTCGCGGGGCAAAAAGTTAACGAATCAACGCGAGGGTCTAGAGTGGTAACGTGGGCACTCCGCTCGACATACTCTACCCCACTTGTTATCTATAACAAAAATTCTGCTAATGATTTCAGCAAACAAAAACTAACAAGATACGTTCGTTCCATTGTTTCTTTGACGTTATGTGCGTCATAATCCTTCATCGCCGGGAAGTTTACAAAATTCTCGCGATTCGATTACTCGAACATTCGACATGCATTTCACGATGCTTTCGCTATTTATGCTATTCGAGGTAAGAGCAAACGAGCTTCGGTTACCGATAAGACACGAGTGAGGAGTACGTAGCGATGATAACGAGATTCTCAAAACGAAAAGGCGATCCGCTTGATTTTCGCGACAGATTAACAAAGAAAAAGCCCACCGTTAAAAGGGTAGCTCGAAGAGTGAACAAGAGCAGTTTAATATTAGAGTCGAGGGCGACGTGTAGTAGAAACGAAAGAATATTGTATCGAACGAAGTAAAGTACGATCGGCCATCGAGTAATAGACTTATTTAACCCAGCCATCCCCACTTCTTCTCTTACATCGATAAATTGACTTTTATATTAACCATACCAAAATTATCTATCTTGTATTTCACTTTTACGTCTATGCACATTTTTTCTATGGTCAGATGCACGTTTCTCTCTCTCTCGTATCCGAGTTTATCTAAAATTCGTCTTTCAGAGTAAAAAGGGAAGCGAAACGTAATTGCACGTAATTGGTGCATCGAGTGCGTTCTCTCACGAGAGGAAACCTTTCCCGATACGTTCTCGATCCACTCTGCTTCTCTTGGCTTAACTTCCCAAGAGTTTTCCTAAAATTTTCCCCAGAAGGAGGGAGAAAGAACAGAAATCTCTTCACGGTCGCGCTAACGAAAGTTTCGTAACTACTGCGTGGAAAGAACGAAGGTCGGCGGGAGGAAGGGCGAACGAAAATGTGGAGAAAGATAAAAAATTCGAATTATACTCTGTAAAGCCATGTGGAAATTTAAATGGTGGTCGTAAGAAAAGCATAGAGTCGTCTGAGACAGAGTTCCTCGGTTGGGCGCGTAAAAGAGATTTTACCCGAGGTCGAAGCACAGCTAGACCTGAAGGTGGAAGAAGGAAGAAGAAGGTGACGCATGAGGAGGATGACTGGGTGGGTTGGTAGAAAACTTACAGGTACCGGGAGGGAAGAGAGAGAGAGCCTGAAAGGGTTAGCTGAATGGGCGCCGTGTGTGCTTTTCTCGTTTGAGGAGCTTCGGATTGCCCAGTGCCGTACCGAGATTTCTTTGCACTTCTGGTTTCCGACGAATCATTTCAATTTGCCGGTATCTTATTAAACCGTGCTAATATCATTGAAAAAAGCCCGCGAGCAAACGTGGCGAAATTCGTTGACGGAATGATCGGATGCGTGAAATGCTTGTTCTCTATGGACGTTACCGACGTTACCGACGGAGCTGGGAAAGTTTCGCGGGAGACGCGCTACGAGCCAGGCATAGAGAAAATGCAACGAATTTCGGTGTACGAACGTTGCAGCGAAATCAAAGGTGACGAGACGCGAGACGAGAAAAAGTAAGGGCCGGGAAGGAAAACGAAAGAAAGAAACAAGAGGAGAGGAACGAGAAATGTCGCTCATCGTCTCTTCTCCCCCTCGTTCTTCTTTCCTGCTGTACCGTGTTTTTCGGACAATTCCAAGTAGCGAGCCGCGATTGCCGACACAGCAATCTAAGACGTGAAAAAGAGAAGAGGGCAGGAGAGGCGGATAAAAAGAAAGAGACGAGGAAGAAACGGTGGAGAAGCAGAAAGAAACCGAGAGTGAGTAAGTAAGTAAAGTAAGAGGGTAAAATAAAAGAGGAATCGGAGAGTCCTTTGGACGCGTATAGGGGGAAGGGTCAAATAAGGTGGACCGCTGTCGGAGTCGAAGCGGGAGGCCGCTCAAAGTGGACAGAAAGAACGAAAGAGAGACAAAAGAGAAAAGAAAACGGAAGAGCGAACGAGCAAACGTGCGCCGAAGAAGGATGAAGAGGTTAGAAAGAAAGAGGCACGAACGGGACGGCACAGGTAAAGGCAGAAGGAAGACGAGGAAGGCGATGAAGGAGAGAAAAAGGCAAAAAGGGAGACGGAAGACACAGACCTCGCCGGCTGGTGGCTGGCGGCTGGCGGCACCGCTTGATGTACGTCGGGTCCGTAATTACAGGTTTTCGGAACGCCTCGCTCGGCGAACCACGCTCTTTGAGAGCTAGGGCCCTTCCCTCGCCTCGTCATCTAACCGGTGACTTCGAAATACTTGTCATTTCTTCCATCTCTTTTTCTCCGCGACAGAAAAATATTACCGACTTTGGAAAATGTTAATACGTTCGGGGGAATCCTCGTTATCGACGCTATTTTTCTCCTTTTCGCGTTTCATTCGTCCTGGTGATTGATGTTTCGTAATTATGGAACACGAACTTACAACGCGTTATATCGTATCGATATGTGAAATTACATGGCTTTTGACACGATTTTGAAGTATCGAATTTATATGTAAAGGCGGTTAGGTACCGTGCTTGATTAATTTGCCTTTAGCAAAGGTAGGATAGTTTGGAACACCCGTTATGTGGAAGTTGGATAAAAGTTTGAAGCGTATACACGCCACGGTAAACTGCGTAAAAGACTGTGCAATACGATGTATTCGGATTCGATATGCGCGTGTTTAATTTTGATCACCGATAGCTTGAAAAATTGATAATTAATAGTAATATGGAAACCTGCTGAATTTTATTTATCATTGTATAATTATATTTTACAAATTGAATACTGACATAATATTCGACTATCATTCGCAATTGCGATTTATTTTAATTGCAATACGATATCTCTTAAAAATATTAATAACGGTATAGTTATGTTTTTAATGGAAAATAACGTGTAGGTATGTCGTTTTGCAATAATACGTAATTATCGTGATAATTAAATATTTTCGTTTAATAGGAGGATACATTTTGGAATTTATATTAAACGCGTGCAAAAAAGAAAAAATACGAAATATTTATATGGAATGGAATCATTGAAATACCGTTGCAAAAATCACGCCATTGTGAATTTTAATATTTCAGCATTCTTTAGAAAACCGAGAAATGTTTTCGGATGAATAACATCCAATACGAGTGGAAAACAGGATTTAAATTCCATACGGTTGATACATTTTTGTACGCTCGAGAAAATTTCAATATCTTCGAATACATCCTTCTATAGATCCGCAACGTTTTGCTCGTCGATATCAAACCGTTTGGTATGCGGGGTAACACCGATCCTAGCATTTACCGACCAAGCGAAAAGAGCATATAGCGTGTCACTCGGAGATGAATCTTGTTCCTATCGTGTCCAGATGGCTTTTCTACATTCTCCGGGCTGGCTTTCACCTAGGGGGAATTCGATTCAATTATACATATACAATAATGTTGCAAATCTTAACCTTAATACTTATAAACATAAATCAAATTTATGTAAGAAATTTATTCTGCACAATCATAGAATTAAATAAAAAAAAATAAACAGTCTTTGTAGAAAATTTTTACTTAAAATCTATATTCGAAGATATAAGCATAAACTACAAAATATTTTGTAATTATGCGTAAGTACATTCGATATTTCATTATCATATTCCATGATTGAAATAATAAAATATAATTAAACAATTGATTAATTAATATGATTTTAATCAGAAAAAAGAATGAAAGAGACGAGAAGTGAATACTTCATATATCTCAAGTGGTAAAATCTTCATATCTATTCAAATATTGAAACAATAGTCTCGATACTCGAAAGGTATCGAGAGGTCGAAGGGAGAAGATTTAACTTTTATTCGAAATTGAAATTCAGTGAACCTTTTCACCGCACCTAAGAATATTCGACGTTACAGGCAACAGCCCTAATAGTTCTTCATGCACGCGACGCATTTCTTTCGACATATAATTATATCTCACGGTACTGCGCTTCGAATAATTATAACGACGGACATCATTAAGCAAGTAGAAAATGAAGAAGATATTAAAGAAAAGTATATAAGGCATAGGCTGAAATGATTATTCTCACACTTTGGTCATTATTAAAATTGAAGATTTTAATGAAGTATCCTACATTGAATGGTGAATCACCCTTGAATTTATGTTTCAAATATTCGTATAATGATTAACGAAGTGCTTCTCTTTAAAGATCGAATAGTTCCAAGTTCATCTTGTAGAATTTGTCACATTGGCACTGAATTTTTTTTATTCTTTAAATTACACAAGTATAGCTTTAGTAAAAATATTAATTTTTCAAGAATTTTTACGATATTTCTTTTAACTTTCCTTTTCTTTTTAACAATATAATTAACTGTTATTTTATACCATTTGCTTCATTATATTCCTCCTATAATCACCCTAAAGTAAAACATATATAGTAACGTCATTAATTGGCAGAAATACAACGCCAAGTATCAGAAACTAAAAATTACTAGTTTCGTATAAATCCGTAGTTTGTAACTAATTATGTACATAAGTGTTAGCCCTAAATCGATGTTCTTTTAAAAATACTTATATAGATATTTTATAAAAACTAAAAAAAATATTTTTAACTAAAAATTAGCCGACAAATAGTTTTATTGATATTTAGTTTAAATAATGATTATTTAATTACTGTTGTTAGTTATTAATAATATTTTGAAAGCAAACATAAATTGTCTTTTTTGTGGTGTATAAAATTTAATATGTATGCATATATAAATATGCATATTTCATATTTTAAATATCAAAACAAAATTTCCTATGAAAAATTTATACCACATGAATTATGGTAAATCGTATATTAGTGCCATCTATCTAGTTTAAAAAGAACAAAGATTGTAAATAAAATCGTAACGGTTTTTTTTTCAGTTAAGTTCCGTCCGTGGTTACAGGTGGTTGTAATACCGTACTTTCGTTTTTATGTTACTTATTTTTATAGTGTTTTTTTAATTCATTGTTTTAAACAGTAATTGTATTTATTTTATATCAGTGCTTTCTATAACAAATTTTTTAATCTTTTAATTATTTTAAATGAATTAAAAAATATTTGGATTCTTTTTTGGTCACGCTTTATCATTTTCTATATATGAAAATCAATAATATTTGTATTTTATAATATAATTTTTGTAGTCTTTTACAATTAAAAGACTAATTATTTTTTAATTGAGCAAGTTAAAATAATCAGGTAATTAAAGTTGTTTATAGTAGAACAGTAATAAGAATAATATCCATTACATACACATTTACTTACCTTTTGTGTTTTTAATTTTTATGAGGCAAACATAATGAAAATTTAAACTTGAAAATAGAGATTTTATAACTCAGTAGGGGATGTAACATAATTTAGGAAGTTATTGTCAGATTGATGTGTTATTTCTTATATCTAATAATTAATAAAACTCTTTCACTAAAAAGGATAATCCAAATAGTAAAAATGTATAAATTTATGTGCAGTTAAAAGAATATACATTTTTTATAGCAAAAAATAATAGCTTTTTAATACCGGTACTACTTTTTCATTAGAAGTACTTATACTTTTATTTAGAATAGGAATATCAGAACTGTACAGTTCCCAATCTGACAAGATCAGATATTGTATCCCTACTCCACCCTTCCTGACTGTGGCGTCAGTCCTGGTCAGGACGCAGCCTTAGCTCAGTTTGCCTAGAGACGCGTCAACAGTGGTATCGTATGTTCATTCTGTTCTGTAACAAAAGAAGTTAGAAGGCACTTGTGGTCGAGATCAATATAATTATAAAGATCATAATAGATTTTATAAGGCTATAGAGATTCCAAGGTCACTCCTAAACAAGCGCTAGCAAAATGGTATGTACACTTCTTTTCATCCCTTAACACAGGTAAATGTGCACTGAAGTGAGATGATTCATTATGACAGCTTTTCATTTCATATTTTCCCTCTTGCCCAAGTAGAGATCAAGTTTCTATGGTCCCTTAGAGCTTTTATATAGTATAAATTTATCTGTATGTTTTATGTGCATTTCTATATTACGTATTTCATTGTTCATTATTAAATATGTAATATATCTTTACTTGTGTTTAATGTAGATATTTAATAGTAGAAACATTTATTGATATTTTATTATTTTAAGTGCTAAAAAAAGAAAAATTGTGTGTGATTTAAATTTGAATTCAAAAGTTCAGAATTATTAAATTGGAATTTTAAATTGAGTTGAATAATTTATATTCAAAGTAAATAATTTTCAATAAATTTCAGTGTACTTAACATTAACAATCTTATATCTAATAACATTATCAAATTTTGGATATATATTTAACATTATTAATGAAGTTAAATCATTAGTTACTAACATTATAGTTTGTCCTGCATATGAACACAGATATAGTACAGATGTGGTTGTAATGGGAGCCTTATGAAATCATATTTCTATAGCTCATCATAACAAAAGATTGAACCTTAGGAGTATAATAGCCTCTTCTTTGTATAGGATACCTTACTCTATAAAGCTATTAATATCTATCCATGCTGTCAAAATAAAATTCTGCTCTACCATGAGTTTTATTTTGGAAACTGAGCAGGATTTGGGGTTGACTGTAGAGTTCAATGGATTGCGTTATAATTTTTGTCGATCAATACCACACAAATGCTCTGCGCGGACCAATAGGGATATATAGAGAGGCATCTTTCAATGCGCAGACTGCCAGGAGCTACCCTACGGTTCTTCTGTCAGGCTCCGCCCTTAGAGTTCTTCGGGATAGGAAAACCATCCTTAGGTGCTTAATTGGTACATGACTCACCACAGGGCTCGATCGATCCAACATCCCTAGCTCTGGGCTTTTGTTAGAATATTCTGAATTCAAAATATGCTTTCCCTATTGTATATTATTCTACACCCAAATGCATATTATTTAATACATATATTAAACTTAAAATATGAGAAATTATATAAGTTAGATTGAATCAAGAGACTCACAAATAGTATCTTTTTTATTTTATTGAGGACAGTGATATAAATATATTTAAAAATATAGTTTCACTAAACATGTTTAAGAATAAAGATATGTAGCTAAATTTATAACAGTTTACTGACAAAATGATAAAAAATGCTTATTTTTATCTCAGGTTTGGATTAACCATGTCTACTAAGAGGCGTCGTGGGCCTAAATTAAATATAGAGCGTAAAATAATACGTGAAGGCCATAATAGATAGGATGAGTGGATCTCGACAGAACGAAGCACGTTGCTTCAATGAAAACTCTCCACGGCCACCAGTGCCTGGTAAGATGTTATGTATATTATTACAAAAATATTTATGAATTATTAGACTTACATTTCACTACTATATTATCAAAATTAATAGTAATTATTAAAGTATAATAAAATTCCTTTAAATTACTCAGATGTCTTTAGCATTATAAATATTTTATGACATTTTATAGGTTATTCATTTCTTATAATATCTAATAGGAAATGAATATAAAAGTAAATTGTTACAAATATTTCATTATAGGAGAGGAAACAGGAAACTACGTCAGCAGGTTCCGTCCACAGAGTCCAACTCTGACCCCTAGGCGTTCTTCTCTTGCAACACCAACAGCTTCAGGTTGCGATGCTTCGGCACCTTTGGGATTTGAACCGGAAGGTTGCTGTAGTACGACAACTATGGAAAGTGATTCGCCACCTGCTTGCTTGCGGTGGGCCAGGAACCTGCATTCCTTGCTGCAGGATCCAGTGGGCTTGGAATTGTTCAGAAAATACCTGGATCAAGAAGGCAGACCTCATGCAAATCCTCTTAACTTTTGGTTCGCCTGTGAGGGTCTCAAGGAACAAGATGATCCTGAGAGGATACATCAATTGGTTAAACTTATCTACAGAAAGTTCTTCCTCAAGTCGCAGTTAGCTATACCAGAAGATGTACGAAAGGAGGCTAATCGTCGAGTTAAAGAAGGACGGGCGGACGAAAAAGTGTTTGATGCTGTACAGTTGGAAGTTGAACGTCTCATTAATGAGACTACATATCCAAACTTTCTTCGATCCGATATGTATCTTCAATACGTTCAGTCCTGCCAAAAGCCGGATTCTGGTGGATGTCCTAGTTCGGGATCCAGTCGAGAGATGTCTGTTTCTTGTGGGCCAAGCTTATTGCCCACTGTCCATGAAGACAGTGAATTTGTTAGTTCCGTACATAGCTCACATTCAGCTAGTGAAACGCCTGGGGAATTGAGGAGTGAGCTGAGATTGACCAAAGATATGCTTATGGCTACTCAACAAACTAGGGCGATGGATCTTCGGCCGAAGCCAGAAGCGTATGCTGGGTAATATATATTTTTAAATATAACTCTAATTGTTATTTAGAAGATTTATTATTTAGTATGCTTAAAGTTAGATTTGCATTAAACGCTTCATTTAGCTGGTTTTTTCTTAAGCTTGTTGTGTGGATTTTCTGCAATGTTTTGTAGTGTATAATATTTTATATACATACACAGTGTTCCCAAAATTTAAAAAAAAAAAATAACTAAAAATATCACATTATAAATAACTATATTATGTTTTAAAGTTTGTGATATTTTTGCCAAAACGTTTTCCAATCTTTTCTTTGTTTTCTTCATTTTGGTTTGATGTATTGCGTGGCGCTCATAGCATTTACTTGCAACATGGAACTAGTCCATATCATATGCTCGCACCCAGACTGCACGCACAATATTCCTCATACAACCCAGTATCCAGACAGGATTCAGAACTTCAAAGTTTGAGCAGTGATGCACGAACTGAATCAGACAATATGTCTCTCACCGATTCATCAGTGTAAGTTTTTCTTATTTTATTTAATATGTAAAGCTAATTGTTATTAGTATAAAAATCATAGTTTCTTATGGAAATAAAGTTTCCAGATATTTATAAAATTTCAAGAATTAGTGCTTAGTCTTATTTGTGTTGATCACTCTGTATCATGTAAATTTATGTATATAAATCCACATACATAGCTACCATATAGAATTTTATTCATTCCCATAGTTTTGTTTCAAAATCAAAACAATAATACAATGCTTTGGTATTAAAGTATTATAGTATTACTTAGAACACCTTTTATATTATAGGAGTACTTTTAATGCAGTGAATTAATAAAAATAACAACATTGCTTGAATGTGAATATGCCATAATAATTGTTTCCTTTATTCCCTAGAATGAAAATAATTGTAAAAATATATTTATATTTCATCATTTGAATAATGTATGAAATCTAATACATCTTGTTATTTCTTTTACACTTTTCATTTGCAGTGATGGAGCGTCAATGAATAAACAACGAAGTAAAAAACAGTATATAAGACAATGTAGAGCTATTAAAGATTCAGCTAGTTTAAATCGTGATCCGCTGGCGCATCATACTATCATCCCTCGTACACAGCGAGTACCGCGTGATTTAATGCATCCTCTAAAACCGGAAGAATTTGCTCAAGTGCTTATTGAGAAGTTGGAGAACGTTAAACGCGAACGAGAATCTCAGGAAAAGCTTGATAGGCATTTGCAAGAAAGTGATGGAATTAATAAGGATGCATCATTGGAGATGTCAAGTGGAGCACCAAAAGCGCTAGCTGATGCATTGAGAGAAAAGTTAATGATAGAAGAGGATAACGATCAAGCGATTTTGGACCAACACGTGTCACGGGTTTGGTCGGATCTAACGCCTTCTCGATCTCCTGGACTCTCATCCCCAAGACTGCACTCGCCTGAAAGAAGACGTTCTACGCACAATTATCCACGGCCGTACAAACAGAGGAAAGAAAAGGACGTGTTCTCTACATTTTCAGCAGATAGCGGTAATATTCACGATTTTCAAGAAGGCAGCGATCTTGTCGGAGCTGACTCCATGAGTTCACTAGGATCTCACTTGCCTAAATCTAAATCCGTGCCATCTGATTACGCCGATTCCCTCCATAAACAAGACCTGTATCTTCAAGGTATATTTTACAGCAAACATGAAAATATTGTTAATAATATATTGAATCTAAAATAAAATATAAAAATTTTATTAATAATGTATTGAAATTATACATTTACATTTCATAGGTCATGATCAAAGATTCCGAAGGTCAGACATGACTAGAAGATCAGCCACAAAGAAGTCTATGACGGAATTAACTGACAGTGGCGTTAGTGTTGTAAGTGACGCGCCACCGTCGACAATTAGCAAAGATATTCGACTTTTATCGTGGCTGAAAGAAACTGACAAGAAAGCAGATATCAAACATAGCCACCATGGAAAAAAGTATGGTTCTCGCAGTGGCTCTTTGGAAAGGACAAACAGGGAAACTTGGGGCGTTCCTGCTCAACCTTTTGTTGCAGATCCTGGAATGCCACCTTTACCACAACCTCATACAGTAAATATTTTTATTTAATATTATATTATTTACTTTTAATAGTTGTATAAATTGATAACAATGATATAAATTAATCGTATCCAACAAAGTAAGACTAACAGTACATTGTTTTCTACACAGGCAACCCAATTAGAAGAAGCAAGAAGAAGATTAATAGAGGAAGATAGGGCACGTTCGAGTTGTAAACAACGTCATTCTAATATTTCTAAACAGTCGTCTTACGAGCCTACAATGCAAAGTCAATCTTATGTCCAATCAAACCAGTCAACGTTAAAGAAGACGAAGCAAGATATTGGAGATTTTACCACCGTTGTGTTCAGTTTCTGTGACGAACAGTTTCCTTATAGGACTAAAATTCCTGGTCATAATGTCACTTTAAAGCAATTTAAAGAATATCTTCCTAAGAAAGGCAGCTATCGGTAAGCATACAAATAAATGTTTTCATAAAACTTGTAATATTTCATATCTTTGAACATTATACACCTATCTGTATATCTTTTTTCTAGATATTTCTTTAAAACCGAGTGCGAGGACTTGGATACAAAGGTTATTCAAGAAGAAATAACCGACGATTCTGAAGTTCTACCGTTATGGGAGGGTAAAGTTATGGCGCAAGTCAAGGCGCTCGAGTGATAGACTGAAACAAGGATTATTCTGAATAAAAGAACGTGCTAACTTCGAACAAGTGCCGCAACTAATTTTATTTAAGAGGACCAGCATTCTATAAGAAGAAAACCACAATAAGGCGATATTCGGTGTTAGTTTATTGGAGTTGCTGAAGCGGTTTCTTCCGCTTAAGTTAACCGAGCAAGTGCTTTTAATCGATAAAACAAAAAACCTGTTAAATGAGCAAAACCGTTATATGTTTATTAAGTAAAAGAAAAAAAAAAGAAAAAGAAAATCGTGTTTAGATAAATATAGATTTTATTGAACATTTATCCTTAACCCTTTCGCTCCTAACGCCGACTATAGCCGGCATCCACAATGTGAGGCGCAGAAACGAACGCTGGCTATAGTCGGCATCCACGATGTGAGTCACAAAAATGGACGTCAGCTATAGCCGGCATCCACGATGTGAATCGCAGAAACGGACAGCGGCGCACAGTGGTTCGGATCGCCAAAAACACGAACTAAAGTCAATTTTTTGATGTTGAAAATCCATAGATAAAGTGGATTCCACCATAATTACCAATTATTAATTAAATTATTATTGTTATTTATTATATTGTTATATATATGTATATTCATTTATATAATTATATTATTGACGCCTAACATGTCAAGACGGCGTTGTTCAGGCGTAAGAAGTAAACCCGAAGACCGAAGCCTGTCCACGCGCAATGTGTACATTTTTGGCGCGGGATCCCGTTCAGTGACGGCGCTTTGGCTGAGCGAACCGCCGTAGCGAAAGGGTTAATTATAATATTTCTTTCGATACTTTATTTTTAATTTTGACAAAATTATTTCTCCAATATTTGGCAATACTTTGTATACTTGTTTCTTTCTTTTCATTGCGTATTGGACAACAGAAACTATACATATGGTATCGTCCGATTGTATATAATTTCAGTTAAGATTTTTATAAAAAGCGTTTGCTTTTATAGCAAAGGTTTTGCTGAAAACAATCAAAAAGAAATCACCCAAAAGAAGTGATTGCAGTTTGACCACTTCCAATGAAATTGGATAAATTGCAATAAGAATGTGACTGCATGAAATTTTCACGAAGACAACAATTCATTTCAAGTAACAGAGATTTCACAGAAACGGAATACTATCGTGATTGCAATTTGGTTATCTCCAATCGTTTTGGACAAGCTGCAGTAACACCAGAAAACGCTGTATATTGATTGAATAATTTCTTCCTCTTAAAGACTTCCCATAGTTTTCCAAACGACTGTACAAAGGCCCGCGTAGTTTCGCCTTAGTAAGGTCTGTATAGACCCTAGATTTACATAGGAAAGAACATTATTACAAATTAGTTTTTAAGGGGATATATTACGTGCATTATAAATACACACGCTCTGTTTAATATACGTAATATATCGCGCATTCGAAGATATCGCGAAAAAAATATTAAGGATACAGATCATGTTTTGTCGTACCACCATTATCACCCATTTGACATTGTAAAATAAGCTCCTGCATAAACGTAAACACATACTGGAAAATAGACGCGCAACACGCAATTGGCATCGGGGAAACAAGTACTTTGGTGGAAAATGGATTAATTAGTATCTAGACCGTAACGATGTTTTATCAGGTGCGAAAAATTGTGCCTTTTTAGTGCAGTAAGGTCGAAGTAAGCCTAAGGAAAAAAAAGGTTAAGAGATACTTATTAAATTGGAGACCAGCGGGTCTAATATCGAGAGGATAAATTTGATACATCGAGCGTTTTGTATATATTTTTTTCCAAACTTCATCGTAGTCTTTACAAGCTTAATCATTAGTAATCGTTATAACGCTAAAGAATATTATCAGCATCGTTACTTTCTAAATGTTTGCGTTTCGACATCGAGTTTTCGTCGATAATATTACGATTCTTACTTTTTTCTCTATCTGCCTTTGATGATTCTGTTAGAAGATGAATTATAACGAAAAAAAAAAAAAAAAATGGGAGAAAAAAATAAAAAATCAAACGTGTGATTGAATCTTCTCGAATGGCCTTCGCATTCTGGTTCGATTCTTAATAGTCGTAGGCGCTCGCTTCCTAAACAACTGATTTTTAAACTTTTGACGGAACGAAACGATGAAATGTAGTATCTACATTCAAATAAAATCGATAACGCCGAGGCTGGAGGCGATGCACCGTGGCTGATAACAATTTATTGTATGTAATTGATTATCTTTAATTAATACCACGAATGATAAAGTGTTCCTGTACCTAATTAATTAATAATGATTATTATTGTATATCAAAAGTATTGAGAATAATAATGCCATTTTCACTGGATTATATGAGATTTATTGTTAAATAAAATAGGTATTTGGAATGCCACACGGGTTTAAACAGTTAAACGTATATTCTATCTTATGATACAATAATAATAATGTATAACATAGGTTAGTCTTTGGTCGATGTATGGCAGGCGGTTTATTACAAATCCGCACTCCTTAGTCGTACAAGCAAAGAGGAAAAGCGCGCCAAAGGATCGCTATCCTCGCGAGAGGCCCAAACCGCGTCCCCACCCTGAAGACATGCACGATTGCCAACCTAAATCGCTAGAATTTCTCTCTCAACATTCTGACTAATTCGTTCTTTACAACATGATTATATACTGCGGGTATAATTTACGCAACAACACTCAACTCGCTTACATTTCAAACTATTCGGCGCTTATCAATCACTGTTTACGTTCCCTCATACATGCCAATCCTTTTATACTGTTCTGCGCATTGTACGGATTTTAGCGGTTTTGTGAACATATCAATCAACTGATTGTTCGTGTTTACATATTTCAGCATTATCTTCTCTAACACGAGCTCTCGTATGTGATCGTATCTCACATCGACGTGTTTTGTATGC
Organism: Eufriesea mexicana; assembly: GCF_001483705.2. Lineage (NCBI taxonomy): Eukaryota > Metazoa > Arthropoda > Insecta > Hymenoptera > Apidae > Eufriesea > Eufriesea mexicana. Next base: position 130,274 of record NW_016907968.1, on the reverse strand, counting down.
TTATAGCATGCGGGATTACTTTGTCAATCGTATAATCGCTTGATTGTTTACTAGCAGGTGAGCTTCCATTGCGGGGAAAAACACGATCACTAGGTCATGTAGCCAGATCAACTCCTTCACTGGCCTCGAGTTTGGCTTCTGCTTCTGGTTTGACCCACGTGCCTTTGATGACCTCCAAAGCATACTTCGTATCCAGTACGGTTCATACCAAAAACTTCCATTGCAGCCAGTATTCCGCATTCACAAGCTTTACAATTTTTACTTTAGCTAACTCCATAATTATTACGATTGATTTTAAGATCCAGAAAGTAAAGCTCGCACCGCGTGTTCACTTTGCGTAGTTTCATCATGTGTTTCGTCGCGTAATCTAACCTACAAACCACGTGTTCAGGTTTTCATGCCTGGGCCCATAACCTGTTAAATAAAATAGGGTTTAAATAGTTAAACGTATATTCTATCTTATGATACAATAATAATAATAATAATGTATAATTTAGGTTAGTGTTTGGTCGATGTATTGCACGCAGTCTATCACACACTCGCACTTCACGGTTTGTACAAACAAGAAAATAGAAAAGCGCGCCAACCGAGCACTACTCAAGCGAGAGGCCCAAGCCGCATCCCCACCCTGACACGCACGATTGCCAATCTAAATCGTCAGGAACAAATTTCCCTCTCATCATCTATCGTATTCTATTATTTTGGAAATTTTCTTTATCTGTATCGAGGAATTTTGTATCAAGACGTAAAATTTAATTACAGATAGTAAGTAAATTATTAACAATATTTTCATGTATCTATTTAAAAGACAACAAAAACATAAATTATATAAAAAAAAAACAACTGATCATATCCTATCCCGTTATTATCTCTTTTCTTTTTATCAGTTTTAACATAATACTTAATATTCCCGAAGTCATGAATTAATTTTTTAATCTGTTCCTTTTATTTAACTTAAATATTTTAAATATGTTAGTATTTTTTATTTTCATAGGAAAAATAGTTGAGACGAATCTTCATTAAAAATTTTTCTAATATTTATCAAATTTATAATATATACATCATTATACATTATTTAAATTAAGCTTTTAATATTTAAGCCAAAGGTATTATCAGAATCTCAATTTTAAGTCAAATATCATACTAAATATCGTTATAAAGCTCAATTCATAATAAAACCACTTATTAAACAAGATCCTGTGCTTTACCGATTTTGAGAGTGTTATATGCAATTGAGTATTTAGCATGAAAAGACAGGAAGTGTCTTTGACCGACAATAGAATCAGATATTTATTTTAAATTTAAGTTGGAATGTCTATTTTTAAATTCAATGAAACTATTTTTTGACTATTTTTTGACGATTTATTGTCGCATAAATCTTAGTATGTTGCTCAACAGACTACTCACGAGTTTAGTATTCCTCGGTGAACTATTTTAACGTGTTACACGTACGTTGTATCGTGGCGGAAATTGTATCATGAATACAAACAGCATTACACGGAAGTACTAATATGATCATAATGTGTTGATACATTTTCTATTTTCTATTTATTTTACATACCTACCTCTTAAATTCTTTTACGATTGTCACTGTTTAAAATGTCATGATTCTTTTACATTTTCTTTCTTTACGTATGTCTTCGTGTTTAGAACATTTTAGAAATACTAATCGAAATTTAATATTTCTATTCATTAATATTAAAAACAAAATTTTATTCACATAAAAACCCCAAGAAGTAATTTATTTTCGTTTCATTCATTCATTCAGTCCCGTCGATTGCAAGTTTTATCTTTTTATCTATTGCCTCAAAACCTTTGAACACAGCATTAATTTCCTCTTAATCCCTACTATGGTATTCTGTGGAAATACTCACATAACTTACACCAGCTTCTGGCTCTTTGCATCTTTTTTCAAATTTTATGTAAATATGTAAATAGGATTGTAGATTTGTAGGACACGTAACCTTGCTGTTCAGACATCCAATCCAGACGCTAACTTAGGAGAACTTATCAGTGTTATAAAATAATGATAATAATGCATATTCACGTCCTCGAGAGTAAGAGTTATTACATAATGCTTTCATCACGTGTATGTTTTGGTATTTCCTTAATCATGGAAAACATTTTAGGAACCATTAATAAATATTTAAAAGATAGTATTAAAAACATACTTTTTAATATGGTTATGGAAAAATTATATTTATGCTATATTGTTTACTGTTTTTATTTAGAGATATTTTTTTTCTAAAACATATTTATACAATGAATTTTAATATTTTTATTTAAAAAATATATATCTAATATATCATTTCGAGATGTTTATCATACATTATACATATAATATTAGCATTTACTTTCTAACATTCTAATCTTCAACTCACACGAATATGTTCTACATATCAATCTTTAGTTGCGAACAATTTTTCACGAGAAATTTATGTTATATCTTTGCAATTTCTCAAGAAAAACGAAATTATCAATGAATATCTGTATCGTAATCTCAGGAATGGTGAAAACCATGACGCGAGTCACATGGGATGATTTTTCAGAATTGGTAAGCCTCGAATCAACACAATGAGCATATTTTTTTAAACGAGTAAATCATTGCGGGAAGCCTATATATTACTTATCTGTCTTATTCCCTTCACACTCCTGAAAAATCATATAAGTATTTAAGATCATTCAAGAACATTGTTTAATGAAAATAAAGGAAAATAAAATGTTGTCTTATCGGACTAGAATTTTCAAAATATTTTTTCCCGATAATGTACGTGTACATTCGTCCAATATCCTTCTTCGATAAATGATTGTTTAGAAACTGTTAATACGGTCATAAATAATGTCCAAAAAATTATCCTCTATTCCATAAAGGTTACCCCTACCATCTGCTACCGCAGCCACGATCTTCTCTTGATCGGATTAACAGAAGATAAAACACGTATTATCCACCAGATCTCTAAGAGATTACACCTCGGGGGAGATAAATCGAGTTGTTTAGTTTCGAAATACATCCAGATTAAAAAGATTCTCGTACCTCAAATGAACGTAAAGAACAATCTTAATCGTTTTCTTAGGCAAATAAGAAACGACTTACCATATCATGAATATCACTATATTACTAATTTTCCTCGGTACACGAATTCGATGTCACATCTTTGTTTATTTCCCTCTCCATCATGTTCCGTGAATCAAGTCACCTTTCATCGAATCAGTCGAAATACAAATGTGATCCTCCTCGCACGAACAATATCTGCTCTGTTTGGCTTGACGATAAGTATCGTTTCGTTGTAATTACGAGGAACGAAGTGTGACAATCGTTAGAAAGACTTTTGAAGCTGTCGAGAAATAGGCAGAAAAGCGAACAGGCCCCGAAGCAGAGCCTTTATGCCTCCGATTGGATTGTTCTCCAGTGACGTTATTGCCTTAAAGACGGCTAGTGGAGAAGGGGAGAAGAAGTCACGGCACAAACTGTCGAAGAAGCACGACGCATTTAAATGGCCGGTCGCGTATTGCTGTGAATTCAGTTTTGTCGTCGACCTCTCCAAATCGGATTACCGTTTCGTGATTATTTCTCATACTCGTTTTTTACCTTTTTCTCATCCAAGCTCACGGTGTCAGTCATTCTCTCGATCCTCAAGTGTCACTGGACCCGGTCGGGAAGATCTGGAGGAAAAACGCTAATCGAAGTGAACGCGCGCTTTTGCATGCGATTATAACGATTCTTACATATGATCATTCGTACTCACGTTGGTGATTCCTCATTTCATTATTTTTCGCCTGCTCGCGGCTGGAATGTGTCGCGGATGCAAGAACAAATAAATTTCGACCATAGATCGTTTCGCTGTTCACCGAGAAGCCACGAAGTTCACTTTCGATCCTTTGAAGCGCGTTTGAAGACTCAGCAACAACCGATCTCATCGTTTGCTACGTAGATCTCTAAGTGAGTTCAGTTAGTATTCTCGTAGTTTCTTGCAACTTTTTTGTCACGTTTCTTCTGACCTTTTTTATTCTAATGCATAATAAAAACAATAAATAATTTTAAAATCATTTTACCGGAATATGATATAACAAAATTTATTAACGCTCTAATGCTTCGTCTTGGAATTTTGTTCAAGTTTCGTTTTGGATGTATTTGTGAAGGTGTTTAGATAAAATATGGATAGATCGTGTCGATCTGTTAGACCCACCGAAATTCTTTTTTATGTATAGATATAAATCTACGTGGTACAACGAAAAAACCGGTTTCCATCAGTTGTGCTTACTGTAGCATACTAGACATGTGTTCCAATGACGGAGAGTTTCAATTACCTGATGTGCAGCTTGAGTATTAAGTAATTCGGAGATGTAACACCTTTTCAAGCATTTTTTTTCATTTAAATGCCATATGGAAATAAGAGCTTTTTGTTAAAGAGCGATGGAGCAAAATTTCAAATTACTAACGATATATTGCTAATAAATTACGGTATCGATTGAACTCGTAATAAAATAAAACGATTGATGTTAAATTCAAACGATGAAATTGGGTGGCAAAACGTGCTCTGAAAAATTCATTTAAAAATAATTTTACTTAAATTAATTTCCACTTTACCTGCGTCAATTGATATTAAACGAAAGATATTTTAACGAGTTACTAATATCAAAATAAATACAACGGTAAAATAGGAGTAGTCACGAAAGTAGAAGATTAGACAAAGATAGATTAGATAGAAAAACAATTCTTTGATTCCAGAATTTTGTAATCATCAACGAAGTATGTTGATTACGTGAAAAAACGTAAATATTGAACGTTACCATATCGCGATCGGTTCAATTAATTATCTTTATTAGATCTTGCTCTTGTACCAACGAGTTTAATTTGTATCGCTCTTCTTCAAGCTATGTAAATAATGTCGAAACCTCGCCAACATGTGTTTACCTGCCAAACAGCAGGTCCCTCAAAAACTTTGACCAAATTGTTACGTACCAATTTACACGTGAGAACTTACCGTATATAAACAAAGTTCTTTTTATTATCGCTTTAATTTTATTATTTTCTATTTTTATCTTTTAAACACGCGTTAAAATTGATTTCTCTGCGACATCGATTTGATTATCGAGTTTTATTTTCGAATAAAATAGTAAAAGATAATTACCTGAAAATTCAAAAGAAAATTTAAGTATGAGAAAAGAATGTTTAGAATGTTTTAATCAATTTCAATAATCGAACTACGTATTATATATAATAATATTCATACCAGAAAGTCGCGTATTTCTAATAATGAATTCGATCGTCGCTGTTCCAATCCACAGATCACACTAAAAATTAAGATGTACGAATGTCGACCGAAATTCGTCATAACAATGGTATAGTCCCGCTACGTCTATTGCGTCTTAAATTTCAAATTAAGTTATATGAACACTGTCATGTGGAAGCAATTAATATCATTTAATATTAAATGAATTTATGTCGTTAACTTTTTTATTCTCTTAAGGCAACACGCAACTAGATCAAAGTACGCTACTTTTCTTTTCTTCCTGATATTAGGATCATAATTCTTCTTCTTTTTCTTAGATATTGTGTCATCTTCTTTCTTCAGACATTTCTCATAAAACTACAAATAGCGAAACAAGAATTAATAAAAAAGAATTGAATAGAGTATGATATTTAAATTCGGTGAAATACGAGATCACACGCAGAGTGCAAGCATTTTCCCAATTTCTCGCTTCTATCTTTATTGCCAGTATTTAGAGCTCCTTTTAATCGCCTGCAACTAAGCGTTTAAGTAAGATGTCGAGGCGCACGTGCCACGGAATAGCTCATATTAACTTCTATTGTACAGGCTGACTGGATCTTTGTATCAGTCAAAGGACGGGACGGCGACACGTTGAAATTGCAGCTTATTTACAGAAGAAAGAACAACCGTCGATCATACTCGTTATTATTGTTATACGCACATTGATCATAGTCGATGGTATTTACCTTGACGTTTCTAATTAAGACGTACGGTTCCTTTTCATATTGCTAAATGGTATCCCGTGTAAAACACTGTGATGTCGCGATTCAATTTACGTCCTGAAGTTATATACGCGTGAATTTAGTTACGGTATAGCGAGGGTTAACGGTACGCGTGCGGAGAAAATTGTATGCGAAATTATAGTAATAAAGAACAAGGGGAAATTTTTCGAAGTAGATACACGTAGATCTAAGAAGGTTCCAGTGTCTTGTTTAACTCCAGATCTAGATCTTACTCTAAAACAGATTTTACAGTCAAATCTTGAAGAGACCTAAAAATATCTAGATCTTAGGTTAAGTCTTGGAAGATTTATCTCCTGACATTTACATATGTATATGTTTGGTTAGATATGTTCAATTGCAATTGAATAAAACGAAAGATAAAATAAAGAATAAAAGAAATATATAATGAGTATAGTAATTAGAATTTAGATTTTATATCCATATTATTATGGGGAATGTATTAAATATATTTGAATTAAAAGGGCCTGTGAATTTTAGCAGCTATTTCTATACTATAGATGAAAGAACATCTTCAATATAGCATATTATATCTAATTGTTTCATGATCTAATTTCATGATTTGATGTATACTTCTTGACTACGGATAAAATTAATACGTATCGGTGTATGCGCTGCAACAACTACTTCGATATATTTTAATCGAATAATAAATATTTCCTTTTTCTATACTTCAATGTAAACCACCATGAACGGGATATGAAGATGCATCATCAACTTGTTTTCTCATTGGCATCCTTCTTTTTTTCCATTATAAATGAATATTATTTTATTCATTTTTTCTCCTCGAAGAAAGTCAAAAGTAATAAATATCCTATCAAAAATGTCATTGTTCCATTAAAGTCTCATAAGCCTATCGATACATTTTTAGATCATTCCTAATGACCTTTAACCCTCCACTCACCTTCCATCTCTGACCCGATTAAAATGTGTCGCGCGCCTATACGCGTCTCCCTTAATTGTCAAAATCAAATTACGAAGAAGAAACCAGCTGCATCTGCGTACTCCAGTCCCCGAGGTTGAAGCCAGTCTGATAGCTTGTATCGCATAGTTTTCCATAATCGCCGGCCAAGCAAGTGCATACGTATGTTTCGTACTTTCAAGGCAACGGTAACAGTTCCAGTTGAGGCCGACTTATTAACATATGGCATATAATTTACTGGCAAAGATTTAAATGAGACGATGGGTGGCAACGCGATCTGTACGCGCTCGTGCTTTGTGATTTGCATGAAAAACAAGGTTCGGATGAATTAATTTGCGAGCACGCGGTTCGAACTACATACCGCGTCGTTGGGTGCCGGTGATCGAGACAACCGCGTGACAGAGTTGATTCAGAAGCACGTGATAGCACGGAATGACCGGTTGCATGAGCGAATCATGTGACACGCGTTCTCGCAGCAATGCGTCTCTTTTTTCTCTTTTTTTTTATTTTCCTTCTTCTTCCTTTCGTTTCCCTTCCCTGCGCCGCGTGCGCGCTCTACCTGATAGATTGGAAACGAAGGCGCGATATCTGCGATATAACCAGAGATCCCAGGATCCCGTAGGCGGATTAACGAGCCCTGATTGCAAAATTCATTCGCCGTTTACGACTTTCGTCGACTGTCGACTCGATTTTTCTTGCAACTTGTTGACTCGTCTTTCTTTAAACAAAAAGAAGGGATACGTAGAAACGGTATAAATATGTATTGTATTATCGAGTCTCGTGCTTAAATCCTTGAATAAAGAACAGAACAGATAGGAGATATTCATTTCGGATTGTTAAATACTTCGCGAGGATGCAAGGAACGAACATATTCAATGTGATCTAGGGAGGAAGGCAGTTTGCGTGTTCTGTGGTTGTGACAGGCATCGACATAGGACAACGATTAGGTATTAATTAGATAGACAACTTAATGTCAGATCTGAGAACCCAAGAATTAGAAATCTCCGATTCACCCCTGCCTCGAGATGGCATGTAGCCAAGCATTCAAACACGTTTCGTCGAAGAGATCGTGAATTGAAAAGTACCATCTTGCAAATAGTCTTAAATGCACTGTCTAATATTTCCTTCTAATTCACGATTGTTGATTGCGTCAGAGTTATATATTACATCGCCTCGTTCCTAAAATAAAGGTAAATAAAGAAAAAAATAGTATATAATTTGTAAATATATTTATGAACTGTAAATATATCTGTTAGCAACTTATGTATACATTACGTACATATTTGCTGAACGATAGAGTGCTACTATATATTATATAATTGATCAATGAAACATTTCTATCAGCCGAATGTTATCATGTCGAACAAAAAACCTCTACAAACGGACTATCTGTAATATCATAAATCATAATCTATCCGACAAACATAATTTATCGTTAACTTAGCAACGCATTCATATGACTCAGGTTTCGTAATGTAACTAATTAAAGAAATGCAGGAAAGAAGGTTCTTAGATACGAGTGTTTCTTTTCATTAAAGGTGACTTATCATACTTATCGTTAGATCAAACCCATCATTGTTGTTAGAGTGGAGTCGATCTATCACCTCTTGCTTGTTGCAATAGAATGTAATTTGTTTTCGCCACCAATGATGTCAATGTTGATTCGTCTCATTGTTTACATTCGTTGAACTAAATATAGTTCAATAGAAACCCATAGAACATAAGCGAGTCGTGTAGAAAATCACGCATACAGGACTTGTAACGAATTTAGTCCAATCGCTTGATTTCGTGGTTAATTTAACGAATGTTACTAGATGATACATTGTCTCCGTTTAGCATCGTGCTGATTCGCATCATGTTTAGTTAAATTGGAATTCCACTTTATCAGTCGGAAATGAACTATTTATTTATTTATACGATTTATAGCAATTATATATAATAGAACTCCTGTTATCAGTACGTTTACAAATTTAAATATTTTATTACTCAAAAAGCATATTACTTTAGTGTAAAATTGACACTATACGCAAATAACAATGCAAATAACAATACAAATAAGATTATCGCAAAAGTATTTCGATATGTTTAAATATATTTCGTAAATATATTATCGAAATAATAATCGTAAATGTATCTCAAAGCATTTATGGTATTAAAATAAGGATATTTTAATTCTTTGAAATACAAAGAGAATATAATTCGATGCAACTTAATATACGAAGAGGTTAATTTTAAACAATAAATTTCTCCTATATTACAAATTATCTTTACGTGATTTTAATTGATTCTTTTTAAATAATAAAATAATTATTGTAAGGAAGGACGAGGATTCCTCTATTCGATTGAGAAAATTCTCTTATCCAATTCATCATCCTTCTTCATTAATCTGAATATCGAAGATATTACTGTATAAAGCAGTGTTTAATATAATTGTACTAATTTACACGAAATGTTAAATTTCTAGGATGAATAGTACAAACGGTATGGGAGATGCAGATGAAGAAAATAAAACAGGAGTGTACGTAAATCAAGGTTTGAGTGGGTCCGGGGACAGTTTGAATCTCGGTCATTCGAACAATTCTCAAATTCAGCATAATTCGTATGGAAGTCGCCAAGAGATGCAAGGTTCCTCGGACTTTATTTGTAAGCACATGTATTATTGAAACGATTAATTAATTTACATTGCAAAATAAGTTTCCTTCCATCAATTCTACGTGAATTATTGATAATAATATACACAACTAATACAAACATAGATAATAATATACGAATATACGAATTTTATAATAAATATATAACTTGTAAAATAAAGTAAAAAAGAAATGTAAAATTTATCTTAAACTGAATATATAATAAGAAATAAGAAATTATATGATACCGTTTTCACGTTGATATATCGATTACTTTCACAGCATGATCTTGAACAACTGCAAATCTACGAGTGATATGATTCATTATTTTGTTTACTTGATCACAAATAAACGATTGATTAATTTGTTTATTTTCAATACCGAATTATCGAATAACTAAACAAAGGATAGTTTTATTTCTTGTTAATTTTGTTGCAAAATATAATTTTACTTTCTTTTATAGTGGTAGAAGAATCCGAAGACTATGGAATAGAACACAAAGACAATTTTACACATTCCATGTTATATCAATTAAGACGACGTTGTAGATCGGCTTGTACAAAGAAAACCATTTACAAAAGGGTACCAATTTTAAATTGGTTGCCGAGGTATAGTGGGCAAGACGCTCTAGGCGATCTTGTCGCGGGTATCACCGTAGGCCTAACTGTCATTCCACAATCTTTAGCGTATGCTAACGTAGCGGGTTTACCACCTCAAGTTAGTATGGTCAAACAATCATTTGATTGATATATTTAAATAAGGTAAAGATGAAACTGAAAACTTTTAACAAATGCAATTATATTTTACAGCATGGACTGTATGGTAGCTTCTTAGGATGCTTTATTTATGTTATATTCGGCTCTTGCAAAGACACACCAATGGGACCTAGTGCCATCACTTCCTTGCTCACGTATCAAACAATTGCACACCTTGATGCACCATTACAACACGCGATACTTCTCTGCTTCTTAGCTGGAGTGATAGAACTGATAATGGGTATATTTGGTCTCGGTAAATATCAACGATATTTGCTGTCTATTTACAATTCATAGTAAAAATATTTCTGTTAAAGTAAATTTATAAATGAACAAATGCATTTGTTATAAGTACAAGTTACTTTCAATTACATGTATTTTAGGATTTTTAATTGATTTTGTATCTGGGCCGGTCAGCTCTGGATTCACGTCAGCGGTAGCTTTGATAATCATAACGTCGCAAGTAAAAGATATATTAGGCATCCCCGCAAAAGGTTCACAGTTTCTTGAAATGTGGAAAAGCCTTATTAAACATGTACATGAAACTTCAGCCTGGGATGCGGCGCTTGGAGTATCCTGTATAGCGCTCCTTTTATTTCTCAGGGTACATATACATGACTATATTGAAAGAATAATTATTAATTAAACTTGCAAATTTCTTAATAGATATTTTTTATGCTTCTTTCTTGTAGCTTATAGCATCTTACAGTGTTGGTCCTAAAGACAAAGAAGCGCAAAATACAAAATATCTCGTATTAAACAAACTCATATGGTTGTTCGGTACATCGCGAAATGCACTTTTAGTAATATTATCTGGTTTCTTGGGATACTGTTTTAGAGAAGAATCTCCCTTCAAATTGGTTGGTAAGAGCAATAAATTAGGATTAATAATTTCACTTAATTTGAAATTAAGAAAAGATATTAAGACTTTTTTTTTTTAATCAAGTTATATAAATATATTGCTTATTATATAATTAGTAAATCTTAACAAAATTAGATAACATAATATCTTTCTTATAGGACATATACAACAAGGTATGCCAAATGTACAATTACCATCATTTAGTTATACCAAAGATGAACATACAACAGTAACATTTATCGATATGGTTTCAAATCTGGGAAGCGGTATCCTTGTTTTACCGCTTATTTCATTAATGGAAGATATTGCTATTTGCAAAGCCTTTTGTAAGCAAATACATCATTTTTTTCATTACACATATATTTTACATAATATTAGTATTGTTTTTGTTACATGCAACAAAAGGAAAGGTTTTCGTATTTATTTCAGCAACTGGAAAATCAGTTGATGCAACACAAGAATTAATAGCAATTGGAATATCAAACATTGGTAATTCTTTTGTTCAGGCATTTCCTGGTACAGGATCTCTTAGTAGAAGTGCAGTAAACAATGCTTCTGGAGTAAGAACACCAATGGGAGGCATTTATACTGGTAATCTAATAAATAATTACTCTACTTGATTATCTAATTACAAAGTTTATATAATTATCAATTAAGAAGTTATATGCGTTTCTTATACGTATAGGTTTGACATAATCACCATTTGTTCCAGGTACTTTAGTAATAATAGCTCTTTTCTTTCTCACCCCTTACTTCAGCTATATCCCCAAAACTACATTAGCAGCTATTATCATAGCTGCAGTAATATTTATGGTTGAAGTTAAGGTCGTAAAACCAATGTGGAGAACTAAAAGTAAATTTACAATTTAAAATATAAATTAAAAAAAATTTTTAATTATTTCCGAAATATTAATATCTTTTTTAATATTACATCTTTACAGAGTCAGATTTAATTCCTGGATTAGGAACATTTGTTGCGTGTTTATTATTACAATTAGAAATTGGAATTTTATGCGGTATTGGAATAAATATTTTATTCATTTTATATCATGCTGCACGGCCAAAGATATCCGTGGAAAAACTTACTGTACGTATTTTCAATTTTTTAATCTATTAATTATACTACCTTATGTACATTTAAAAATGTTTATTTAAAAATATAATTGCATTCTATTTTTGCATCATTCGTAGATTTATAAATATTTAAATCAAATTTTATGTTTCAGACTCGTCATGGCATTCGATATCTTATGTTAACGCCTGATCGATGTTTAATTTTTCCATCTGTTGATTATGTACGAAATTTGGTAACAAAATATAGTCAAAGGACTCTAAACGTAGCAACGCCAGTTGTAATCGATTGTTCTCACATTTATGGAGCAGATTTTACTGCAGCTACAGTAATTGAAACTTTAACAAAGGATTTTGCATCAAGAGGGCAACCACTCTTTTTCTATAATTTAAAACCTTCAGTTTATGCCGTGTTTGAAGGTGTTGCATCAACTGACTTTGTTGTATATTATACTCAGGAGGCGCTGGACGATCTCCTAAAGGATAGAGGATATATAAAGCAAATTAAATAATGCATATTATTTATTATATATCAAATTAAATAATGCAACTTATGTGGATTACCATATTATTTTACATTGATGGTATAATTGGTAGTCTTTTTCATTGTATGAAAAGTTGTTAAACAACGTTTTCCTTAATTATATTATTATTGTTATAGATTTTACGCAAATATGAAGTATAAGACAAATACTTTTCGATTTACCTTTTCATTGATGTTCAACGAAATTCAAGCATCGTCGCATTTTATATTTAAAAATGCATTGTGATTAATGTAATATTTATATTAAATGTATTATAGCATAGATACATTTTTAATAAATCATTTTTATGATGTATTATTAAAAAAAAATTATTATAATATTTTTACTTATTTCTAACCATTGTTTAAAAGAATTTAAACAAATCTTAATGTTTGTTATTTTCAATCTTTATAAGCATAAGTTCTACCCTAAACTATTTATCTATTTCATCAAGTATCAAATGATTAGTTAATTACTGTAAATGTTTCTCATGATAGCCCTCCAATTCGAATTACTTTTGTGAACGAAGTGTCTATTTCAAATCGGTAAATAATCGGTTATCAACTTTGTTTCTTCATCCAGTAATATTTTTTATAATAAAACTAAAAATTTTTACATTTAGTAAAAAATAACTTTAATAAGAGAACGTATTTTTTTAAGGCAAATGAAGTCCAGGAAAAAGAAAACGAAAATAAATTTCAACAATAAAAAAAAAAACATTGCAAGGGCATTTGAGGGTTCATTGGAATTCATTGGCACATGATACTTATGTATTTTATAAAATGCTATTAAATATTTCTATAACATTTTGAATCACATAATTTCATCTGAATGTTTTTACATTTCTGTACTAGCATATATGTTAAGATGTTGTTCGTGTTAGTCTTATTTAATAATATTAAGAAGATAAAAATTAGGAAAAATGTTAAAAATAGAAACAGAATATACTTTAAATATTTTATTATTAAATCAAGTAAGAATATGTTCTTATTTATTTTCTTGAGAACGTAATCTTGCATTGGCATTAGTCACTCTTATTGACAGTTGCCGAGCACGCTCAATTATAGATTTACGTTTTTTACTGCTCACAGCATGAGCAATTTCAGCACAGAATTTTCTGTTTTGCATCATTAAAACTTCTAGTTCCTGTAAACCATCCAATAAAATAAATGTTATTACAATTATTCCAAATGATCACTTTTCCTACTTTATTTGAATTCACAAAATATATTCCATAAAATATTCCTTATAAAAATATGTATGAGTATCTCTTTACAAAAGAAATATAATACATACGTACAAATTATTTTAGAACATAACAATATACAATTATATAGAATTTATCAATAACATTTCTGTTGATTTATGAATTCTATTTTAACTTTTTAGTAAGTATGGATAAAAGTTTAATTTTCTTACTTTAACATTGTGTACCAAAACTTTTCTGAACCCAGTTGGTAGCATGTGGCGGGTTTTCTTGTTACTTCCATAACCAATATTGGGCATTAAATATTGTCCTTTAAAACGCCTACGGACTCTGTTGTCAATACCTTTAGGTTTACGCCAATTTCTCTGAAATATTATTTTACTAATATTATATTACATACTTTAATATAGTAATTACTGCAACTGTTAAAGTTAACAAATGATGAATAATGCAATAAATAACAAACCTTTAATTTACTATAACGATCACTCTGATGACGAATAAACTTTTTCGTCCTTTTCTTCACAATTGTAGGCCTATATACTGGTCGAATAGCCATTTTTGTAGGAGTTTAGACGACTAAAATTATAAACCCAAAATAAAATTAATTAATTGATGTTTTCTTATGAAAACAAATTTATAACAACAATATACATTTCGTCACATATTTTTTTGTCATGTAACTGTGACATTAAACTATTTTTAAAAAATATAAAATATTTAATCAGTTTTTATTTAATTATATTAATTTAATATATATATATTTTATATTACATAAACGATTTTTACTAAGATTTTGGATTTTCTCTATAATTACGTACCGTCCCTCACTACACACCAAACGGGAAAGGTTATGTTGAACTTGGACTAATAATATACCATATTAAAACTCGAAACAATTAAGTACACCGCCATCTAGTGATACATAGAAAGAAGCTGAATATTTGTAGGTTTGTTAAAGCTAGCTAGTTATCTAAAATTTATATCGCATAAATAATTGCCTGTATTCTTTTAAAATGTTTCTTAATACAACAATTGTAATTTCAAAATCTATGATATATTTTTTTATTTTATGGAAGAGGAATATATAAATCTATTATGTAATCTTTGTACAATAAAAAATTAAATATTACTATTTATTTTGAAAAATGATAAAGAAATAAAAATAATTTTAATATAAGTATATGTCTAAAAAATAACAGAACAGTTTTCAATTAGAGTATATATTGTAGCAAGTAACCAATAAGATACGCCTGCTACTTATGAATGGTATACATGAAAAATCAGTATATATAACACTATGAAAAGTTACCAGATACAGTCTGCTATATCTTTCTGTCAAAGTAACGCGTTCTTCGATGAATCCATGTAATGAGCAAGAAGCGTAAATGAATATGTAAATGTGACGTAAAATGTCTTCACCGGAGTTTTTCATTTAAGATATTTACATTTTGTGCGTATAAAAATTAAGGTATTATCAATTATCTCTTTTAAACCTACCGTATCATAAGAATCAATTGTAACTTGTTTATTGTTCTGTTGTGAGCGATTAACGAAAATTATGACAAATCATTTAATTCATTTTGCATCATGATTTTAAATGATATTAATTCTACATAAGGAAACATAGCACACATTGCTTTGCAGTTGTACTATATATTAATATACATTCGAATATTTATTATGTACACTTTAAACTCAAAATTTTTTCTTTATTGCCATATATTAGTATGTGAAATCATGATATAAGTATTTAAAAACGACGATAAAACCTAAAATATATTTTACAAAAAATTGTATTAAGTATAGTCTCAATTCCAATCGACATATTTTTTTCACTATTGCAGCAATAGCTTTATTATATAATAAAATTACTTAAACTTTTATTGTTATTTATTCTATTTACATTTTGATTTTATTCTCATTTACAGCTATATAAAGAAATATAATTGATTGGTACTATGTTTTAAAAAATGCCATCTGAGATTAATGTTAAAAATATAACTTCTGAGAAAGATAATAGTGAAAATGAGCCTGAAGAACAATCTGTTACATTATTAACAGTTGGCACGACAAATGAAGGACCTTCAACTACGGTAAATCATGTGGAAACCAATACCATAAGCAGTAATAATAAAATAGTATTTATGTCTGGTGTTAAAAATGATTTTATAGAACAAGAGAATGCTTCTTTACCATCAAATGTAAATTCTGCAACAAATGAAAATGGTTTACAGCAACAGAAATCATCTTCTTATGAAGAAGTAATTAATAAAACAAGTAACAATCAAGTTGTAAATTCCTTTGAAGAACCAAATGTATGTTCTGAATCAAGATGTAATAAAGAGAATGTAGTTTCCAAGAATGCTGGTGCAACAGCATTAGCATCAAATTGTGAAATTGATAATACTGCTGTTTCAAGTACATTGAATGATGAAATCACACAAAACTCAAGTCAAAAACATATATCACTGTCTCATAAAAACTTAACAAGGAAAAAGTGTTTTCTAGCAAGTGTAGATAGCAATCCTGGCAAGGCAACCAGTTTTTTAGAACAGCTACCATTATCTTCCAGAAACATGATTAGAAAGAAACAATTTTTTAGCAAAGATTTACAGTCTAATAGTACAGAATCACAATATGAACAAAATACAGGAGACAGACACAACAATAATGATGATAATGTACTTACTACTTATAATAAAGATTCTATGAAAGATGCTTGTAGCTTACCTTTACAGGGCATAGCTTCATGCAGTTCTGATGAACAGTCACAGTTTTTAACCACTTCAATAACTGAAACACATAGCAATGATATTGCTAATGCCCATAAATTATTAAATTCAGCAGAAAACAATAATAAGAATACAAGTGAAAATAGCAGATTAAATGAGGCTGGTAGTTCACACATGTCTAAAAGTGGGCCAAAATCACAAAACACTTTGACAGATTTAGTACATTGTAATGATATAACAAAGAAACCATTTAAACTGCCAATTTTAGAAAATTTATCTGAAACTGCCGGTGCTCATCAAACTGAGCTGGAAGAAAATGCTGTAGCACTATTAGAACCATCATCGACTAAGAAGGATCATTTAGAAGAAGCCCAAGGCATTGAAATAGAACCCCGTTCTTCAAACAGTAGTGATGCAAGTAATTCGGATACAGAATCACAACAAGCAGTTCTAGGTCATAATGGGACCAAAAAGGTAACACAGTTGCTTTAACTGTGTTAAAATTTGATATAAATTTATTATTTTTCTCTTAAATATTTATCTTTACGTAATAACCAACATTTCATTGATATTTTCAATGTTTAATGTTATTTATATATGTAATGTTTTATTTTTTTTATTGACTCAAGTGAGTTTAAATATTTAAGAAATGCAAATATGTATGTTTCCTTTGCACTTTTATATGTGCATGTGTAATGTAATTTTCATTTCAAAATTTGATAAACTTATTGAAATGCTATTACTTTACCGATTTTTGTGATTTTGAAATATGTTGTAAAAAGCGTTATTACAAACTTTTTCACGTAAAAAAAAAAAATGATCGGCCCTAATTTCCGAAATATTAACAAAAAAAAAGATTGCTACTAGTACTGAATTTTGCCCATATGTGTGAATCCGTGAAATGACTACAAACAGCGTGCATGCTTGGTGGATCAAATTACACGAATTAGTGATATTTGCTTATTGACAGATTATTTATACCAGCTATTCTTTAAAGCAATAGCCCAGAAACTTAGCTGCTAACAAATTTGAAGAAATAATTAATTATAATAGGGTTAAGATATGTTTTCTGTCGTCATCGAGTCGGAGCCGCTTGCAGCCCTCCGTTTAGTGATGATGGAAGAAATAGCTCAACCTTAATCTAATTGACTATCTTTTCAAATTTTTCGGCTATTAGTAGGTTTTACGTCATTATTTCGAGGAATGGATGGAATAAATAATCTGTTGATAGATAAATATCAATGGTTTGTGTTATTTGATCCACTACGTAGTAAGCATGCAGGCAGTCTGTTTTGCCTTATGGATACCCACGTATGGGGAACATTCAGTATTTAGTAGCAATCTTTTTTTGCTA
Source organism: Eufriesea mexicana (assembly GCF_001483705.2). Taxonomy (NCBI): domain Eukaryota; kingdom Metazoa; phylum Arthropoda; class Insecta; order Hymenoptera; family Apidae; genus Eufriesea; species Eufriesea mexicana. Next base: position 112,201 of record NW_016907968.1, on the reverse strand, counting down.
ATATTTTGGAAACTAGGTTCGATTACTAATTTTTTTTAAAGGAAAAAGTTTTTCGTTATAACGCTCTTTAATAATATATTTTAAGACTATGAAAATCGATAAAGTCGTAATCGTTTGATAATTTTATGCCAAATTTTTAACAGATTAATATTACACTCCTTCAAATTTTGAGATTAAATTTTGGCATCAGATATGTTTGAATTATAGTTGTTTTGAAACTACAATTTATAAAATATATTTTACTTCAGAGGCCATGTGATACAAATGGTATTGTAACAAAAGAAGGTGTGGAATATTATCAATTGTGGCGAAGTACAGGAGGTTTTTTATTTCCTGAAGGTTTATATGATACATTGTATCCAAATCCTCCACCACTACCACCACGGGTAACGCATAAACTTTTACATAGAAGTAATGCTTTACCAACTGGTCCACCAGAATTACCTAAAAGACATCCTCAAAAATATTCTGCACCCTTGAACCCTGAAGATTGTTTTGGATTTGAAATTGTAGATGTTGATGAAGCTTCTAATTCAAAGGTAATTTAATGAAATATATGCACTGCAATCAATTGGTAAGCACATAACATAATTTCAAAATTTATATCTAGTATTTTTTGATGTTCTATATAACCTACTATTATATTATAACCTACTATTATGTTTACAACCTTTTATATATGTGGAATTTTCTTCCATTACATTATTATGATTAATCCTTTTACGTTATATTAAACTATTAAACTCCTATTAATATCATATAATTTCAAAATTTATATCTAGTATTTTTTGATGTTCCATACAACCTATTATTGTATTATAACCTACTATTATGTTTACAACCTTTTATATCTATGTAATTTTTCTTATTTACATTATTATGATCATTCTTTCTACATTATATTAAATTATTGTTTGTCTAAGAATTTAATTTAATATTTTAGCCACGGAGAGCTGTTACAAAAAGTATAGCTCTATTAAGTTCACCAAGACCACCTAGACCATTGGAAAGACCAGTGTCCAATATAACAAATCAATTAGAGTGTCCACCAACCCCCACACATCGACCAAAACCATTGCGTCCACTACCAATGTACCAAACATCTAATGTTCTCATACCTTCTGAAGAACCTTTACCACCATGTAAGATAAATATATTAGTAATCTATTGTAATGTATTAAAGTAGAGAAATTTATTATGTATTATATTGCAGCATGGGAAGCAAGAATCGACAGTCATGGTCGGGTGTTCTATATAGATCATATTAATCGAACAACAACTTGGCAGAGGCCCAATTTAACAACACGGAACACTGGCTGTGATCTTCGAAGGCAGCAATTAGATAGACGTTATCAAAGTGTTCGTCGAACTATTTCTCGACCCGACAATATCGATCGCGAGCCGTCTAGTTCACAACATGCAAATGGAAATATGCAAATCGAAAATGCTGAACGACCGAATGAACGAAGCGAAAGAAATGAAACTGAACCATTTGACATTAGTACGAGTCCTCCAGTATTATTTTTAACAAGACCCGATCTTTTTACAGTATTACATAGTCATGCGGAAGCAGTAGAATTGTATAATCGTAATTCCAGTTTAAAGCACATGATTAGCAAAGTCAGAAGAGATACAGCAGTTTTTCCTAGATATGAACATAACAGAGATTTGGTTGCATTAATCAATTTTTTTGCTGATCCAACTAAAGAACTTCCAAGAGGCTATGAATCAAAACTTGATAGATCGGGCAAAGTAAATATTTTCAGATTTTAATTATTGCTTATATTATGGGGAATATTCTTTTTGAAACAAAAACATTATTTAAATATATCAATGTTTCCAGAGATTTTTTATTTGTCATGCTAGAAAAGCAACTTCTTTTATTGACCCAAGATTACCTACTGAACCAGCTCACACACGAACATTATTGGATGAGGCACCTGTACCACCACCCAGACCACAACAGTCAGCTATTACAACTACACCTGACATACCTGTAGCTTATAATGATAAAGTTGTTGCTTTCTTGCGTCAACCAAATATAATGGATATCTTAAAAGAAAGACATTCTGCATTAGGACAAAATATTGCGCTTCGAGAGAAGGTAAATACGATACGAATTGAGGGCACGTCTGCTTTGCAACGACTGGGACATGATGTACCTCTAGCGCTATTATTAAGGTACAAAATATTCTTATCTCTAAATGTAATAAAGGATGAAAAAATATTAAAATATTGAATTTATTATTATAGCTTATTTGAACAAGAAATTATGTCATATGTACCTGGTAACGTGGGTAGATCTCCACTAGGTAGTCCGCATGCTTCACCTGGCTTAACAAGAGCATCTGCTAGAGCTCCAGCTCCATACAGAAGAGATTTTGAAGCTAAACTTAGGACATTTTATAGGAAGCTAGAAAGTAAAGGATATGGGCAAGGTCCAGGAAAATTAAAGTAAGTTTATTCTAATATAAAAAATGTAAAATTATATTTATTTAAATTTTACGTTCTTTTTTTCTTTATTATTATAGATTACATATTAGGAGAGAACATTTTTTGGAAGATGCTTTTACTCGCATTATGGCTGCTTCAAAGAAAGATTTACAGAAAAGCAAATTAGTAATTATGTTTGACGAGGAAGAAGGTGTAGATTATGGTGGTCCATCTCGTGAATTTTTCTTTCATCTATCACGCGAACTTTTCAATCCTTATTATGGATTATTCGAATATTCTGCAAATGATACTTACACTGTGCAAGTGTCGCCAATGTCAGCTTTCGTAGATAATTATCATGATTGGTTCAGATTTTCGGGCAGAGTCTTGGGTTTAGCATTAGTTCACCAATATCTGCTTGATGCCTTCTTTACGAGACCATTTTATAAGGCTCTTTTGAGAATACCAGCAAGTCTAAGTGATTTAGAGAGTTTAGATCAAGAATTTCATCAGAGTTTAATGTGGATCAAAGAGAGAGATATAAGTATCGAACCACTGGAACTAACTTTTTCAGTCACGGAAGAACTTTTGGGTCGAGTAGCTGAACGTGAATTAAAACCAGGAGGTAGAAATATTGCTGTTACTGAAAAAAATAAGAAAGAATATCTGGAAAGAGTTGTACGTTGGAGACTTGAACGTGGTATTGCCGAACAAACAGAATCTTTAGTTCGTGGATTTTATGAGGTTGTAGATCCACGATTAGTATCAGTCTTTGATGCACGAGAGTTGGAATTAGTAATAGCTGGGGCAGCAGAAATTGATCTTAACGATTGGAGAACACATACAGAATATAGAAGTGGTTATCACGATGCTCATCCAGTAGTAGAATGGTTTTGGAGTAGTATAAGCCGATTTACTAACGAACAACGATTGAGGTTACTACAGTTTGTTACTGGCACATCAAGCATTCCATATGAAGGATTTGCAGCCCTACGTGGGTCTACAGGACCACGGAAGTTTTGCATTGAAAAATGGGGAAGACCAAATAGTTTACCCAGGTATACAAATTTTTGTTTAAAAAATAATGTAATAAACGATAAAACTATAGTTTTTATAATATTTATGCTGTGAATATTTTTTAAATTTGTTAGTTATACTGTTTTGTTTATCTAATAATGCTCTTCTTCAAACTTAATATCTTTTTAGGGCACATACGTGTTTCAATCGCTTGGATCTTCCACCATATCCTACACCTGAAATTTTATATGAAAAGCTTTTATTGGCTGTAGAAGAAACAAATACTTTTGGAATAGAGTAAAGTAAATTTGCTATGATTACAGCAAATGCATAACATATAAGGAAAATATTAAGTTTCATACAATGAAGCGTCATTGCGGATTTAAAGGTATATATTGGTAATGTATTCTATTATCCAGAAATTCGTGATTGGATTTTTAAGATCACTGGAATCAAAACTGTATCAAAATGTAAATATCTAAGAGAAACAGTTGCGCCTATTTTGAAAATTTTAAATATTGTATACATGTTGCTGTAATCTATTTATATTGAAATTAAATAATAATTCACGCAGTACATTTCTTGTATAAAAATTAGAAATTTAATACATTATGAAAAAAATACTTAGATATGAATATATGTAATTAAAACTTTTATTCGAATTTCAATGATTAAAGAAATTGTTAAAAGAACATTATAGTATAGATTATAAAAAAAAAATTGAGTTTGAAATTGATATAAAAATAGATGACATATTTAAAGTAATTTCTATGAAAGCTTCTTTTCCTTATATTTTATGAAAATACTCTTACAAATTTTTTACAAAAATTCGGAAACTAATGTCGCATTTCACAAACATATGTAATTTAACTATATTACTAATTTATTCTGTGGTCTACTTAGTTTATAGGTATGATACTGATTTCTAGTCTATATTTTTAAATATTAAATTTTGCAGCTATTTTTCTAATATTTTCAGACATTCCATGTCAATTTATTTAATATTGTCGTAATTAATTTACGATGTTATACAAGAAGAATGTTTATAACACAAAAAGTTTTTATTGCATATTTAAAAATATCTTCACACAAGATATGATGTTTTATAAACATTCTTCTAATGTATTTTATATAATTTATCTTCAGGCCAAGTAAAAATTTAATCAAGTATTTGTAAAATGTCCAAAAAACAAGTTAATAAATAGACAATGAAAATATGAATAATATATAAAAAATACAAAGTCAATGAAAGTAATAATAATAAATTGTGGTTTAATTTTTAATTTCACATTTAGTATTAATACAGACACTTTACACAATTGTATTTAACATGTACAACGTTTTTTGTATTTTTGTTTATTTTATTCTTTAAATCTAATTTTAGAACTATGCTAAAGAAACATTATAATATTACTTGAAGAAGTGGTCACATAAATACTCCCATGCTTCAAGATTTACTCTACCTCCTAAATTTTAATTTCGCTTTTATGGCTTTAGCATAAAAAATTTCATCTTTTAATCGTTCAGTCGTTCCTCGTCCTTAAAAAGAGAGAGCATGTATAAAATATAAAACATATACGGGTTCCTGTAACAAGTGAGAAATAGCAACATAACTTTATTTATATCTTTTCTGATACTAAATTACATTAAAAGTGTAATTTAATGAATTTATTTGTTATTTAGTAAAATTCGAAATGGAGTATTAAATATAAATACTGGTAAGATAAATAATGAGTATTAGATATAAAATATGAAACCATCTCCATATGTTATCTACCTTAAAAATTTCTTTTAAATAATTGTTTGATTTTGTGTGATGATAGTAGTAACGAAGTCGGTAAATAACAATAAATAACATTAATGTAGTAATAATAGAAATGATATTTATTAAATGGAAATACTAATATTATGTGATTGTTGAAAATAAGTTGCACTTTATATTATCTGTAAACTAGTCATAGCATGGCAAATTATAAACTATTTAGTATGTACTGTACAAGTTACAGGCATTGTAATCTTAGATAACACACAACATTTACAATGAACCATGACTGTGTGAGAGCATTCTTTACTTTATTGTTAAAGGAAATAAAATGTGCCTCTTTTGTTATGTTACATTAAATATTGTTCTTTCTTCCTTTATAGTTTCCAGTCTTTCCTTATGCAAAAAGAAAATTACGATAACTATATTTCTTAATTAATAAAGCAATTATAATTTTATGAAAACTAAAATATTTAATGAAATTTAAAACTTAATAATCGATATCTCCGGAAAATATAATTTAGTTATGGTATATTATACAATTTTCTAAAAATATATGCCGACAATTTATACAATTATATCTTTAATGTTTTTAATCGTATTTTAATAAAAAAAAAAAATTCAAATGTTTCATAACTTTATTATCTAAACAACACGAAATCGAGTTGATGATTCATACTGTTCTGAAAAAGAAAGTTGATCGATAAAGTTTTTAATAGTTTCACATGTATGTTACTCATTATTACGTAATAAGTACAATACGAACAAAATTTTACATAGTATGCCTACAAAATTTTTATGGTCAATTTGTAATCAGTTTGATGTTCCATTTTATGAAATGTAATGTTTTATTATTTTATGAAATCATAAAGTATTTAGTAGACACTTGCATCAAAAAATTTTACGACAAATGACCAATGTTGCAATCTATGTATACGCATAGTGCAAAATCTCTTTAAATCAATAAACGTCAGGTTATGAAGGTCACGAAAGGATGTAAGAACAAAAATAATGAGGGTAAAGAAAGGCAGTACCGTATTTCAATATAAAAAAATGTGAAATTAGTATCAAATTCTTAAATTGTATTTTTAGTTCATTTAAGAGACATGAAATCTCGTTTTAAATTACAAATTCATATATCAAATAGAAATAATACTATACGATATATATCTTATTTCCGTTTTAAAAAATAAGAAATGTTTAAAATTTTGTGATGATACCTTAATAAAACATTAATAATTGTTTTCTATAATTTTATATATTTTGTTATATTTTTTATTACAACAAAATTGTAAATAATCATATGAAGACACAGATACACAAAATGTGATTTTAGCCTACATGTAGATCAATGCATTAAATGCTGATCAATAATAAACATCTTTCTGTACAGAAAATGTTTATTGAATATATCCTTTTGATACAATATTCTAATATTATAAAAATATTATTGCGGACGTTTTAATGAACACTGATACATAAATATTGTAATGTTATTAGCAAAATATTTGTTTATTTTTTGGTAAATTGTGTTTATGAACTATGATATTAAAGGTAACAAATTTAAATTACATTCATAAATATTAATAATAGCAAAGTTTGAGTACATGTCGTAGACTTACAAATACATTTAAATGAAATTCATATTAATCGAGAATATATCTATCTCAAGTATGAATGGCCATCTAGTAGAGAAATTGGAAATTAACTTTTTAACAATATTAAAATTAAAATATTAAACCCAAGTGTTATTTCATTGTTTCATTAAAAATAATTTGTGAAAATTGCAATACGTTAAACTGTTCGTGTAACAGTTGTTCTTGTTAATTGCATGAAATAAAAAATCTGCTATACAAAATTTGATTACTATTTAGGAGAAACTAGATAAAAACTTAGATTCAAATAACGAATTAAAAATGTTAGTTAACGAGAGAAAATTTTTATAAGCTAAATTAAAATACAAATTTTTGATCTAAAATATATGTATAACATAAGATAATGTCAGATATTAAGGTTAACTTTGAAATGTACTGAATAATTTAAAAATGTCATTCATAAATTATGATTCATTTTCTAAAGAAAGGACTTTGTTGTCCCACGTATTTACTAAAAAAGTAATTTGAAAGAAAGTGGGAAAAGAAGCGACACCCACGCAGGTTACAGCCCTGACAACGTATGATATCCGCCGACAATGCTGTTTCGTGTGCGCAAACAGGCAAGTCGTACAGCGCGCGCGCACGTTTAGTTCGATGCGTTTGCGTTAAACTTTGTTTTGACTTCTCATCGATTGCTTTTTAGAGAACCAAGTATAATCAAAAAATCACTTTCCAACTTAGTATAGAGTAGTAATGTATTAGAAAACAAGATTACTGTGTGTCACCTATTGTCCATGTTCCTTCTTCAGTCTAATATAAGTACATTCGTTGATTCTTACCTTTGCACACGCAAATCAACCCACCCGCAAAATCATCGAACAACGGCAGCCATCTTTACTGGCTCCGAAACGGGCTGTGGTTTGTGACAGAGAGACGGTAGTGGTTCTTCATGCGGTTCGCGCGACCATCTCGTCGCCTATGCACCCTACAAGAGATTGGAAATCATTTTTAATTGTGGCTAATTAGAAGAACTAAGGAACTCGTGTCACGAATTCAAGCTACCAAAATATGGCAATGGAGACGCCAAGGGAGCGTGAGATTGCCGCGGAGGATAGTATTAAGGTAGTCTGTAGATTTCGACCTTTGAACGACTCCGAGGAAAAAGCTGGCTCTAAATTTATTGTGAAATTTCCTTCTGGTGGCGAGGAAAATTGCATCTCTATCGGGGTATGTATTTTATACACGTCATTGTATTTTTTTAGTTATCACGTTCGTTAATCGTGTCCAGCTTATGTGTGATGTCATCGTGCACAGCTGAGAGCTGCTCTTAGTCCTTCTCCCTGCCGAATATCCTATCTGCAAACCGCATACTGTACATTTAACATCGATTACAGAATTTTTCAAACGATGCTCGATGATTCACTTTTGTTATTTTCGGCGAAATGGATTTCATTCCGCCTCCATCAGTGTTCGTTTCGCTGAACGATTTCTTCGCTTGACGCATCTATTTAAGCGGTCGATTAAAGCTTAATTTCGAAATATATACAGTTCTAAATTATTGACGATCGAACGTCTTTCTAATTTGTAACGATAGTCCATTGTTTTATTAACATTATTTATTCTCTCTATTAGAAAATTATCGTTGTCAATCGGACAAGTGCAAGTTCAGTTTTGCGAAATCTTTGAGTTCGCATTTGCTAACGTTCAATGTAATAAATGATTCTATGTTTTCCACATTTGTTAAAGTTTTGCAAAATATTTACACTACTTTGATTTTTACTGTATCTTTATAAAAATATATAATATATGTATCTAATGTTATTTTATATACGACGATTTTATTAATTCTACTAACAAGTAAATTATTTCGCAATTTATAAGATGTAGATAAGATTATCAAATCATTTCAACCATTCGAATTTTTCTAATTAATATTTTTTAATCCTATTTATTAATCCTACATTCTAATCTTATTATTTTTATATAAATACAGTATTTTTGCAAGATAAAACTGTATTTGTATAATAATTTGTAATTTATATTTTAATTATATTAAATATTGCTTGTCTATTGTTCATAATATTCATTAAATGTATTATATGTGTATAGAAACTAAAGTTATTCTGTATACTATTTTTATTATCCTTCAACATGTTATGATTTGAAATAATTTGAAATATATATACTTTCAAATAGATACTATGTTCATGAATGTACCATTCCATTATGAAAACCTTTTGAGCTTGGTACTTAGTAAAGATATCGCTATTGTTTCAAGAGATTCATGAAACAAAGCTTTATTGAGTGCAATTGTCTCCCTTTTTCCTATATTCTTCTAGCCTTCAAAGGGATTTAGAAATATATATGAAATATGTATCTTCTTGTACATGATTTCTATTGTGTTTTATGCTAATACATGGAATATATACTATAAAAGTAAAATTCTATTACAATTAAGTTTGTTCTTACTTATTTAAAATTCACAAGTGTTTGCCTTGTATCATCAGTTTTTGAAATCATGAAATAATATTATATTATATTCCTCAAGTACATCCTCAACCAAAAATTTTAAAATATTTAAAACACTGTATAAAGAATTAAAAAAATGATTGGATTTGATAAAATAATGGTAAAAGAAATGCACTCCTTTATAATACTTCAGATAATTTGCTTCATATATAATAACAAACATGTGTGTTAGTTTGTTAAAGCCTTGCCAAAATCAATAATAATTCGAACTTTTTTTGGTCTACGTATCTTCCGCGTGTCATAAATACTACCACTAATGTTGACGTACTAATAATTAATCTTTTTTCTTATTTTTCCATTATAATATCATTTTATTTCGCCATTAATATTTTTTTATTCTTATTTAGTATTTCATAATTCCGTTTATGAATTTGTTTAATATTTTTTGTACTTTTCGGTTTAATTCGCTATATAATTTTTCAATAGGGTTAACATCATGCAATTGGGGTAGCTATTCTATTACTCTCATTTCCATCGTAGTTTATATTGTTTCTGAATAGATTTTGTAGGCAATTATTTAGCGTTTTATTTTCTTTACGAAAATTCACTATTTAGATAAAAAAATTTCAAATTTGATTTTATTTACCTACAATATTCTTTTTGGTATCCAATTGTCTTTTAGCGATCAATATTGATGGTTTCTAATACGCTGAAATCTTTTTGCTATATTTTGTGCTTCGAGCTAAAGTCTATTCACAATTATTCATCTTTGAAATCCACTTTCCACGAGTTGAATTTTATCCGTCGCCATCGAAATTGGTTCATTCCGTCGTATAGTAATTTCTGCTGTTATTTCTAAAGCAGTTTCTATTCTATTATGTTTGTTTAATAGTAGGAAATATCAATCCTTTGTTTTATCATTTATTTTTCTCCTATTTTTTTCTTATTTTCTTTTATATTGATTTTCTTGGTCGTTTTTTAATTTAAAGCTATCTACATCTGCAACACTTTTTTTTCGAATCCACGAAACTCAGTCTCACTTTCTTCGAAATTTCTCTTGTAGAGTACCCTTCTCTTGATAAAGTGACTTATTTCGGAGTACTTTGCCGCATATAGGTCTTTTTTCTTCGTAACCACCTTTATGAACAAAATTATTCGAATCGATGACCTCTACTCAAACTTTGAACCGATTCCAGGCTTTAATTTAAGCGTCTGCAATATTGTATTATATTTTAAAATTTTTATATATACCGATAAGACATATATAAAGTTATTGTCGGATGGAAAGAATGACGAAAAAAATGTTGCCTACGGCTACCCTAACGAAATGTATTTCCATCATTTCAAGTATATTTTTCATTCTATAAAAAGCTTCAGCAATTAAACATTTTATTTTCGTGTACCTAGTTAAGATGAAATATATTATTGATGTAACTAGTATAGAGATAAAGCAATAAAATTTAAATAATTTATATTATATATTTGAATTTTGTTAAAATAGGCGAATATTTTAAGATTTTTATATAGCACTATATATCCTTTAATTTAATATTTCGATATTATTTTAGGGAAAAGTATATCTTTTTGACAAAGTATTTAAACCAAATGCCACTCAAGACAAAGTGTACAATGAAGCAGCTAGATCAATTGTCACAGATGTGTTGGCAGGGTACAATGGCACTATTTTTGCATATGGTCAAACATCTTCAGGTAAATCATCATTTTATTAAGTAAAACATGTTAATATCGTATTAATTATCAATATAAAAATGAAATCTTAATTAAAAATTATATCAAATTATCTTGTTTGAAATGTATTTGATATAACATTGTATAATAAAATATTTTACATAAATTAGGTAAAACACATACTATGGAAGGTGTTATTGGAGATCCCAATAATCAGGGTATCATTCCCAGAATTGTTAATGATATTTTCAATCATATTTATGGTATGGAAGAAAATTTGGAATTTCACATCAAAGTATCATATTTTGAAATCTACATGGATAAAATCAGAGATCTTCTTGATAGTAAATACTTCTTTATTATTAATTTTACTTATGCATTTAAAAAATTTACTTGCACATTTATATATCTTAAAATTAATACTTATAATTTAATTTGATTTATTTTCAGTGTCCAAGGTGAATTTAAGTGTACATGAAGATAAAAATCGAGTTCCATTTGTGAAAGGTGCAACAGAGCGCTTTGTATCTAGTCCCGAAGAAGTGTTTGAAGTAATAGAAGAAGGAAAATCAAATAGGCACATTGCTGTGACTAATATGAATGAGCACAGTTCACGTTCTCATTCTGTATTCTTAATAAACGTAAAACAGGAAAATTTAGAAAACCAAAAGAAACTTTCTGGGAAATTATATCTTGTTGATTTGGCTGGTTCAGAAAAGGTGGGGTACATTTATTTTATTAAATTTTTGCAATATTTTTTCTTTCTAATAGTATATTGGTTTTGTGATTGCATTACATTTCAGGTTTCCAAAACTGGGGCAGAAGGTACTGTGTTAGATGAAGCAAAAAATATTAATAAATCATTATCAGCACTTGGCAATGTAATCTCAGCTTTAGCTGATGGAAATAAAACACACATTCCTTATCGTGATTCAAAGTTAACTAGAATTTTACAAGAATCTCTTGGTGGTAATGCTAGAACTACAATTATTATTTGTTGTTCACCAGCTAGTTTCAATGAATCAGAAACAAAATCGACTTTAGATTTTGGTAATAAAAAAGTTCTTAATTTCTTTTTGATAAAATGTATGAAATTTTTCGATTGTTATTTTATCTATTTATTCAGGTAAACGTGCTAAAACTATTAAGAATGTTATATGCGTTAATGAGGAATTGACGGCTGAAGAATGGAAACGACGCTATGAGAGGGAGAAAGAAAAGGCAGCTAGATTGAAAGGAAAAGTTGAGAAACTAGAGGCCGAATTATCGCGTTGGCGACAAGGTGAAACGGTTAAACCCGAAGAACAAGTTAACTTAGTCGAGGCACCAGATGTTACAGCATTGATTAATATATCCATTGAAGGTACTATATAACTTATCTTATGAAAGTAAAGATATATTGTGACATATATTATACAAGTTACAATATTTATTTAGGTAAACTCGATGATGGTCCAATGCCGGCTACCCCTGGTGGCAATTTGATGGCTGGATCCTTATCTAATGAAGAAAGACAAAAATTGGAAGAGGAACGTGAAAGGCTTTATCAACAGTTGGATGATAAGGATGAAGAAATTAATCAACAATCGCAATATGTTGAAAACCTGAAAGAACAAATTCTCGAACAGACGGAATTAATTGCCACCGCGAGACGTGAGTACGAAAAACTTCAACAGGAAGTAAACCGAACACAGCAAGAACATGAACGGGCTAAGGAAGAAGTTAAAGAAGTTTTACAAGCATTGGAAGAATTGGCAGTTAACTATGATCAAAAGTGTCAAGAGGTATTATTTTTTATTAATAATTAATTTCTTATTTCATTTGTATTAAAAATTATAATAACATTTTGTATTTCGTCAACTTTTAATTTTATTAATTTCAATATTTTGACATTTTACTTTTGCAGTGTGATATTAAGAAGAAAGAAACAGAAACTTTGACAGAAGAACTTTTAACGAAACAAACTACATTGAATAGTACTGCTTCAGAATTACAACAATTGCGAGATATGTCAGCTCATCAGAGAAAGCGTATTGCGGAAATGTTAGCCAATTTCTTAAATGATTTGGGCGAAATTGGAGTAGCGATTGGTGGTGATGAAAATCTAAAAGTAAAATCTGACTTATTAAATTACATAAAAAATGTTTTACAATGTAATTATATAAAATATTAAAAATTTCGTATATTATAGGTTGCATCTACGGAAAGCAATGGTAAACTTGAAGAAGAATTTACAGTGGCAAGGCTGTTCATTAGCAAAATGAAATCAGAGGTGAAGAATTTAGTACAACGATGCCAAGGATTAGAAAGTTTCCAAGTAGACTGTAACAAGAAAGTAAGCATTCGATTTCGTACTCTTTGAATTCATTATATTTGATTTTTACATTTTGATACTCATTCATAAAATTTATTTTAGGTTGCTGAATATGAAAAGGATTTGGCTGAATGTCGTTTATTAATTTCTCAACATGAAGCTCGTATGCAAACATTAACAGAATCAATGAAAGTGGCAGAAGCACGTAAACGTACTTTAGAAGAAGATGTTGATGCTTTACGCGAGGAATGTGCCAAGTTAAAGGCTGCAGAACAGGTACAGGCAGTCACAAATAAAGAAAAAGCAGAAGAGACAGAAGCAGCAACAAAGATGAAAGTAGCCTTAGAAGAACAAATGGATCAACTACGCGATGCTCATCAGAAACAAGTAATACGTGATAAATATATTTTATATTAGTATGATATATTATTGTTATTATCATTATTAATTGAATATTATGATAGGTTGCAGCACTCAGAGATGAATTGTCTGAGAAGCAAGAATTGATTAGTGAACTTAAAGATTTGAATCAGAAATTCACATTAGCTCATCAACAAATGCAAACTGATTATGAACGACTTAAACAGGAAGAAGCAAACAAATCTGTTAAATTGCAAGAATTGATCTTATTTAATGAACGTCGTGAACAAGTATGCACAACATTTTTACAAAATATATGAAATAATACAAAAACATGTTATGATTACTAATCTACTTCTTTTTGTAGGCTCGAAAAGATCTTAAAGGTCTTGAGGAAACAGTAGCCAAAGAACTTCAAACATTGCACAACTTACGTAAATTATTTGTCCAAGATCTCCAGGCTAGAATAAAGAAAACAATGATTGTAGAAAATAATGAAGATGGTGGCGGATCGCTTACACAAAAACAAAAAATTTCCTTCCTTGAGAATAACCTAGATCAGCTTACGAAGGTACGTATTTACAACTTAACATTATATAATTTTATTTTGTTAAATTTATAGTATAAATTTTATTTACGTATATATTTCTATAGGTACATAAGCAACTTGTGAGAGATAACGCTGATCTTCGATGTGAATTGCCCAAAGTTGAAAAGAGATTACGAGCTACAATGGATCGTGTAAAAGCTCTGGAAACAGCATTGCGAGATGCCAAAGAAGGTGCAATGCGAGATCGTAAACGTTATCAGTATGAAGTAGATAGAATCAAAGAAGCTGTTAGACAGAAGAATTTAGCCCGTCGTGGACCCAGTGCGCAAATTGCTAAACCAATTAGAGCTGGTCAACATCATATAAATGTTAATGCTATTAGAGCAGGAAATCGTGGTAAGTAATAATTTGAATATATATTTCTTTATATATATTCTTTTTATGTACATATGTATTTATATTTATACTATAAAATTGTTGGTTTGTTCGACTTTGTACAAATGTATTTCAACTAGATGTTGATTTGAAATATGTGGTGGTAATTATTATGAAAATTATATAATTTTATATAAAAATATCTAAAAGTGAAAAATTATTTATAAAGTGAACAAACCTTGTGAAAATTTTAAATTTATTTTTCAATATTTTTTCCTAATAAATGGGTTTGGGTGACTTAATTAAAAAATTAATTTTTAGTTAATGTTTTTGTTAATCTAGTTTTTATATTTATTTTTTTCATGTTTTTATTCAGATATGGGTAACAGCGTACAGTGATCGTGAGCATAATGCCAAACCCTTCACTTTTACAGAAAACGAATGCAAGAACGCTTTCATGAATGAAAACAATAGAGTTCCAGAGACTCTAATTTGTAGTGGATACCCATAAATGTTACAACTATATAGTAAGGGTAATAGACGTAATATATCCGCAAGGAGCACCGCCAGTTCTTTTTATTTGTCTCGAAACAAGCATGTGCTTAGGTATATTCAAATAAGTGCATTAAGTTATAAAATTAGTGCTGCATGTCCTATCGATTTGTAAATAGTTAATTTTTATAAATTATTTAACTTAATATCATGCACGATAAATAAAGGTGAATGTCTATCAAATAATCATGCAAAGGCCTCTCATGAACAATGTTTTAATATTTATTTCTATCAAAATTTTATATACTAAGCCCTATATTTTTAAAAAGATAAATGAATTCTACTATCATAGAATAGAAAATAAATTTCTGAAAGTGACTCTAATATAATTTGATTGACTTATCTACAGTAGTTTTATCTAATCTGCTATTAACATTAAAGTTTCCGAACAAACGAGGCAGTACTATTTAAGATTTGGTAGGTATCGCTGACATGAAATGCGATTGGACATGCGGCTTTGAAAAAATTGTAGGAATGATCGTGGCTTATAAATATTTATAATTGTAAGAATTCTCTCCATTGCTATTAACACATTCGTGACAACAGATTTTTTCGGACCTCCCAAGAGAGCCCACTTAACTGGTAGTTAAGTTTGTTGGTTACTCTAAATATTATTGAGGTCCAAGAACCAATGGCTTTATAAACGTTTTCAACAGAAGAATTTTCTTCGTTCACGTTTATTTTATTAATTATAGTACAGTTTTCATTACATCAATCTTTATATAATCATCTAATTTAAATTAATTTATTATCGCTTATTCTTGTTTATATCAGAGGCTTTTATACTACATTTAAAGTTTTGTAGACCAACGAAATTTGGTCTATAGGGAAGTCTTTTGTCTTAGATAAACGTGTTAATTTACGTTTCTTCATGTTGAGCTTATGCTCGGATGTTACCTAGATGTATACCGTACGTCTAATTGTGAGCTATTGCACAGGTCTGCTTAAGTTCCTAAAACCTGTTGCAGGCCGCCGAAAATTCGCTCACACATGTGTTTTTCTTTTTCAGTGTAATCGCCGAATGAACGTTACACACGTGCATTTTCTTTTTTAGAAAACTCTATTCTTTAATCATATTTGTCAGTAATTAATGCTTTTCAATGTGTACTTTTTATGTACTTTGTTGTAATTTTTTTATTTATGATTCCCTTAAAAATGTACGAGCCACACGTACTTGATGTATTGCCCAGAGCAGGAGAATTCTAAACAATATTAATTTAAGATAGGTTTCTGTAAATTGTGCGCAACAAAATATCTGTTTGTGATATGCTGGAATCTTGTTATGTGCAGATTCTTTATGGTATGTAGGCAAGAAAGGTTAACATTTTCTTTATGAATCATTGTCTTTCATTGTTGTAGACAACAGTGAAAGAAATCATGTTTCCATGTGAGATCATTTTTGTCATCTTCCGTTTTTTAACTTTTGTGATATTGAGGGTGAAATTGTGTTTGCTAACATGCAAAGACAAGTGCGTGGTGCATAATGAGTGCAATTATTATTGAAATATTCTTGTCCAATGTATGTAAATATAATCATACTCCATTACATTTATTTGGCAAATTAACAAAATGATCTTTACAAATTGCTCTACTCATTAAAGGCTACAAGTATATGTATTTATTGCAAAATACACTTAATATTACTGTTTCAAAGCCTTAACAATTGTCAAAATATTGTCATACAATAATGTATTTTTCATTCTACTGTTCAACTAAGATATTAATGTATCAGCTGAATTTTGAATCATGATTCTATTCTTTTCTTAAGCTACTGAATCATGAAATAAAATGTCAGCTTAGCCAACTCTTTAATTGTGAGTTTTGGGCATCGACCATTTTTCCTTCCTAAATAACATTTATTTTTATAGAGTATTATAAAGGCATTATTGATTTTTCAACATGGAGAAAGAAATTGTAAGGTACTTATTAAACAAATTTTTGTTATAATTAAAAAATAATTAAAAACGATGATAGCTCATCGAGTACATGAATCAGCCTGTTATACATTAGCATAATTTAAATTATTTGTATTTTTTCTTAATTGATATTTTTTTTCTTTTATACAATGAATTACGTATGAATCATTTGTATAATTGAAACAGGCAATGGAGCTTGATAAACGATTTGATGAATTTTATTGTATAAAAAACTCCTCGAAAATCAGACGCTTGTCATAAAAATCTTTCTATTCGGAAACCTCCGATATATGCATAGAAAAAACAAAAAGCAAATCAGAGTTATTATTATTTTCATAATACCTCAAACGTGTTAAAAATTATAATAAAGAAAAAGTAGTTAACTTATAATGGTATATACACACAGGAAAACAAGGATTATTATTAATGAGGAGGTTGATCTATAACTGCTGCCGTTTTTTTGTAAACTGTACGAAGTATGCGAATGTGAAGGAAATAAATAAGTTGACAGATGTAGATATTCGTTTCATTGTTTTAGAAACCGAAAAATGTACAGAAAAAGTGCGACAAACTTATGTAGTTGTATCACGTGCTTTGCTACACTATGCTTTATTCAAGAAATTATTATATGTTCCATACGTGTGCTTATTTAATTAAGCTCCATATCATACAAAAATTACAGGCGTTCTAAAGAATCTATATTGATGCTCGATGGTGCATAGCGAAACCTATAAGTATCGAAGTAGGTTTACTATAAAAATGCAATGCGAATAATAAATTCTTTTTTCATTGCATGTTTTGTGTATATGTTATAACATTCTTTTAAAGCCCTTAATCAAGTTCAGATCTACCTCATCTGAAACAGAAAATAAAATGAAGTAGGAATTCCAAAAATTTTCCTAGAATTAGATGGTAGATTTGTATGCAGAATTTATAGAAGCTGTAGCTTCAAGGTACCATAGATTATGTTACACGCAATATACACCCTCATTTATTTGAGATTACTTTTAAGAAGTTTATTATTATTATTATTATTATTATTATTATTATTACTATTATTATTATTATTATTATTATGATTATTATTACTACTATTACTTGATTATTAATTGACGATATCCGCATTAAAAGAATAAATTAAATGCATTAACTTTTTAGTAAAACACTACTTAATAATAATTCTTGGATAGCATATTTATTTAATAATAAAATAATTTATATCACATGTATATTTGCATTTTTAATATCAAAATTATAATTAACCAACATTCCTTATTTATTTTACATGTTAGTTTAAATAGAAGAACACTAAGTATTCATTCAATCGTACTTCATTACTTGATTTGTTTTCTTGTGATATTTTTTTAAAGATGAATGCCATTAATGCCATGAACTGGAATGTGAAACAACAGTGTTTAGACAGTACATTATCATTAACAGATGTACGAAAGAAATTATTTCCTGCAAAGAGTAAACTAGATCGTGCACCAGTATTAAGTGAAAACAAATATACATCAAAAACCTTAGTAGGTAATTGGTTTGAGCATAGAGCAAGTTATACATCCCAATCTGATGATTGGCGAACTTTATATGAAATAGATTTTAAACTTCATATTAATAAAACTTGGAAAATAAATAAAATTGCAAAATGGGAAAATAAACTTATTCAAGAGGTATATGAACATATATAAAAAGTAAATATATAATATAATCTTTAAATAATATTTAATTTTTACAATAATGTTTTTAAATTGAATTTCGTGGTAAGGGTTTACCTCAAGAAAAAATTTTTGATCATAGAAAGGAATATTATAATAACATGACAACAACTTATGATTTATGTTATAATGTTTTACCAAAAAGTCTCAAAGTACCTAAAATTAGGTCATATAATGCAAGGTATGTATCATTTTATGTGTATATATTAATTACTAATGAATTACTCAAATGATTTACTATCATATATTGGTGTTTCATAAAATTTATGTTTTATATTTGGAGACAGAGGAAATGGATCCCTGAACAGGATTTAACAAAAAGTTTTGGTACATTGACACAATTTGGATTACAAGATGCATTAAAAGAAGAAATATACAAAGATTCAAAGGAAGGAATAGCTAAATGTCGTTGGTGGTCTACTTATAGGGAAGAAATTGGACAATTGAAACCATTAAATATGAAACCAAGTGCTCAGTAAGTTATTATTCAAAATAAATTATAATTTTTATCAAATATTTTTATTTAACTGTTATATTTAACTTTATTGAAGATTTCACAGACGAAAAGTGAATTTTAATGTACCAGATCTTAGTCATTTTGAACATAAATTATCAAATATTGAACACTGTTTATTTCCACTAAAAGTTAAAAATTCATTATTAACTATGCAAAATGAAAAAGAAACAATATGAAATATATTTATCCATAAATTAAATTGTTACAAATCTCAACAAAAATGTAATATCTCAAATAAAAATATTGTAATATTTATTTTGTTAATTTACTTTAACATCACATTGTAGTAAGACATAATACATATTCTTACAAATATACAGAACACTTTGAATTTCATCATTTACATATGTACAAAATTTTTAATACAAATTTTGAATATATTGAAAATTGTAATTAAATTATTTGTAGTTACATCTATTTATGCTTAAAGAAAAAGGAATAACTATATAAAAGCAAGAATAAAAACATTAAGCTATATTGATGGTGTAATTAGCAAACTTGAACATCATTTTTAATTCAATTTCGAAATAGTTATGAAATAACTTTAAGATATAATAACAGCATTATGGAAACTTTTACTGCCATTTTATTTCACTTTATAATATTGCTAACTTGTACTTTTACCGCCTGCGGACATTTTCTGTTTATAAAACCAATCTATAGTTACAATTTTCAATTATCACTATTTAAAAAACATTAAATATTTATCAATTACTTAAAATTTTTGTGTTGATATATATAGAGATTAAAGATAAGAAAATTTTTCAATGCACTATGGTTTCTTGTCCATATTTTTAAAGATATAATAAAGATACAGAATTTACTAAAATTACATCCATTATTTACAAAATTTATCATTTTATTCTCAAATTTTATAATTCAAAACATTCAATATAATAGTACAAGACTGCAAATACCAAAATCTACACAAAAAAATAACATGTATTATTATAACAATATTGGTTTAACAAGATTTATAGTCTGTTTGTTAATATATAATAAGTCACAAGAATCAAAACAGTAGTCTTCCTTATATGCACAAATATAATAATAAAGTTAAAAAAAAATAAAACATCAATACAAAGTGAACGTAATTTCACATTATTTCATTAATTCTTAATTCTTAAATTTGTTGGGTTACATACATATCTTACTAGTGAACACACATGGAGAACATTTCTTTTTTTATCACAAGATTGACAGTTTAAAATGTCATATGAATTTTCTATCAGACCAGTATCCATTTTCCATTACTATGCATTTAACTTAATATTATTGTTCAAATTTGATGTTTCATAAAATGCGTATAAAAAAATAATATTTATTTACAGTGACTTATGTAAACTAAAAAATGAGTGATTATGACAAAACTTTATGATTATAATAGAAAATTTTACACTGGCAGTATATCGCTTATTTATCAGATTTCTATATCACTGATTACTATTTATAAAAAGTAATTACTGTTCATATAGTAATAAACAACTTAATTTATAACTAACAACTACAATATGTACGAATGGCAAATGTAAATTCAGAAATAATGGCGATAGATGTACGGTATACTCTGTTTAACGTAACAAAGTAGTACATAACACTATTATATTTAACACAAGTGAACCGCATAAAAGGACTGGTAACCAAACGGGACTTGTTACAACAGTGGTATGACTAGGAAACATCTGCATTTTAGAGGGACTTTTAATATCATTTATATTCATATCTTGTTTTTGTGGACACTGATCCATTAAAATTGAATTATTTCTTTTGTTATTTTGGGACAATAATAACGTTCGTGGAGTATAAAGATTACCCGATGCAAGTTTCATTGTTTGGTTATTAACTGACTGATTTTTTGGTTCTGACAATGGAAGTTGTAAGCCCCGTTGACAAAAAGATCCAACATGACTGTTACTTTGTGCTAAAGTATAACAAGACTGTGTTGTATCTGATATAACTGAACATTGATCAAATTCATGTATGGATGGTTCTCTAGATGGGCCAAAATTAGAACCTGCAGAACCAAAGCCAGAGCTTTGACTGGATGATCTTGATAATGATGGTGCATCTATGCCTTCCTGCCAATAACCACCAGCTACCCATGATGTCTGCATAACTGATTTTAATTTTGGTGGTGATAAAATATTTTTTTTACTGGATTTTTTAAAGAGTTCAGAACTTTTTGTACTATACACTTTTGTTTCAAAAATTTTTGGTATTTTTACCAAATATTTTGGCTTATCTTCGCCCAATGATAATATACTTAATGTGCTCAAACTCTCATTCAATGAGTAACTGTTATCTATCATACTTTTTTTGCATACAGGTGTAGAATTAAATACTGTATCATTATCATTAATAGGCATTGATGATAATTGTGACTCTGGATTTTTACTATAATATAAAAAATTACTTTAGTTTCTTTTGTTTTATTATGATTAAAGTTAATGAAAAATTAAAAAATTGAATTTACTTACAGTGAACTTTGAAAAATTGTAGATTTACAATTTAGTGAATTTTCTGTACAAGGCATATACAAGTCTTTCATTGTATTCAGTGCTGATTGATTAATAATGTTTCCATTTAAATTACTGGTAGTTTGAATACTAAAGTTGTGCTTATTATTTGAAGTGGTTGTGTATGAATTGGATAATACTGTATTTTTTACCAGAGGTTCAATCTTTTTGAATGACATATTTTTGTTTAATGTACTTTTATGAGATTTAGGCATGACATTCATGAAGCCTATGACTGAGATAAATAGCATTATCTAAAGTAAAAATGATTGGAAATGAACAAATTTAATGTATTAAGACATAACTATTAATACAGTATATTTTATTTTAATTTATTAGCTTACCATATGATACTGAGTTATATAATCTAGAGAAAACCATGTATTGTGTAAATCTGCCTTGATTAATTTTGTGTCTTTAAATGGTAAAAGTATAATCATACAAATCCATAAAAACATAAGTAATATATCAGAACTTTGTTTTTTGGTAGAAGTTATCCAACAGGCACACAGTTGAAAAAATAATCCTCCAATTGGTAAGAATATTAATTCCATGTTGTATGCAATCATAGAGCCTAATATTGTTGAAATTATTCTGCATATTAATTCAGAATATTTTGTATTCTACAAAGAATGAAAAAATTTTGATAAAAAATACTACAAAACCTTATTATTCATTATAACACACTTAGTAAAATACTTACATTAGTAATTAGACAAAAGGGTTTTTGCTTAAAAAACAACATTTTATATTGTGCAAGCCATAATGCTTGCTTATGTAATACGTTATTTACTGTGGTTTTACACTTTGCACATAGTGGATATTGTTGTTCTAAGCTATCTTTAAACTTTTGTATCCCATACTCATAAGATTTTTCATTTTCAGGTATATAATCAGATAACTTTGATATTTTTATGGTTTCATTCACGTTACATTGTTTGCAGAGGCCATTATTTGCATCTTTATTTATTGTACCTTGACTGATTGTACAGTACCTTTTGATTTCATGTGAAGATGTTTTATATTGTTCTGGTATATTATATGCATAATCACCATTCTAAAATTTTACATGAAGGAAATATAGAAATATTGTTCCAAAACATATATACAATTTCAAATGATATTGCATAAATAAATTGTTTTAATTCTGTACTAAAATATTCCCATAACTTTAAAAATATTTAATGAATCAATTAATCCAACCTAAATAATCAAAATACATTATGCATAAAATTTTAGTAATTAATATTTACTAGTAAAACTAGTAATTAAATAGTCCTAGTAATTAAATTAAAATTTTTATATTTTATATTTATTAAGATTTTAATAGCTAACATAAACATGTACATTTCAAATAATTTATATTATTAAATTTTAATTCACTAAATTTGCTTACCTTAGAGAAACCATTATATTGTTCACAATATGGACACATCCACCAATTAAGTTGCTGCCGCCAAATTTTTATATTATTATTACAAAACCAACAGTTTACTTTTACAGGCCATCTTAATCTAACACATGAGCGAAATATGATATAATCATGACAGTAATCAATGAAGAAGAAAAAAATAGGGAGAAATACTTACTTAAGTTTTTGGAAGACGGTGGTGATCGTTGCAACTATTAATAAAATAATGGAAAATATTGACATGAAATTGAATGACAGGTCAAATTCCATTTTTTATATAAAAAATATATAAAAACTGAGGGCAAAGTTCATCTCCCGCCGACCGGCTAGAGTGCCTTCACCTTAACCTATGTAATCTGAATTGTGTAAAAATCATGCAGTCACGTGGCGTATAAAATTTTCACGTTGCACTTTATGCGTTATATATTTTATTTTTACCTTTAAAAACACTTTCTATTATTTGTATTAAATTTTATATAAAATTATAAATTAAGTAAATTGTAGCATTGTATGTACAATTTTCCGCGTCGCCGCCTCTTTTACTCTATAAATTTTTAAGCATGTATCAAGTACCGTTATCCTTCAGTCTTACCAACTCTATCCAGAAAAGCATAGAATAAATAATAATAATTTTAAGAGAAAAAAATGCGTTAAATACAGAATAATAAATTCAGAATAATTGATGAATACTTTGTAATGATTTTATTAATATCAAAATAAAAAGATTAGTTTATTACTTTATTATTCTCAACAAATTTTTTAAATAATTAGACTTATTGTTAATAACAAATTAATATTGTTAATAACAAATTGTTCACAACGTTAATATATAATAAAAATTTTAATGTATTTATTTAATCGAATTTAAATTAATTTGATGAGTTTCGCTTCATTTTTTACTAAATATTTTATAGTCAATATACAGGAAATGCATTAATCGATATAAAATTTACACTCGATATTGTTACAGCAGCAATCGACTTCTAAGTTGAGATCGAATGTCCGTACAGTAGGTATCAATGACAAGCAATTCTTCTAATAATATCACATATAACTGTCAAGTTTTAAATTTTCCTTTCTATTTGTTTTTATAAATAAATGGCAATATAAAAACAACTATAATTTTTAACAGATTCTAAGTAGTGAGTGCAATAATGACGCTCACAAATAAGGTAAGTGTTTCAACCTAAACAATGTGCATTATTTTACAATAATCTTTATTTCCTTCAATTTTTTAGATGGAAATAGATGAGAAAGTTATGAAAGGGGAAGGTTTTAAGCCATATTACATTACTAAGATTGAAGAACTTCAATTAATTGTAGCTGAAAAAAGTCAAAACTTAAGGAGGTTACAAGCACAACGTAATGAGCTAAATGCAAAAGGTATATTATTCCACCATTAAATGTTTTCGTTTTTAATTAACTTTTATTCATATTTTATGCATATTACAATAAAAATTTTACTTTCTTGAAGTACGTATGTTGCGTGAAGAATTGCAACTTCTTCAAGAACAAGGATCATATGTTGGAGAAGTTGTTAAACCAATGGACAAAAAGAAAGTTTTGGTTAAGGTACATCCTGAAGGGAAATTTGTAGTAGACATAGATAAAAATATTGATATCAATGATGTAACACCAAATTCAAGAGTTGCACTACGTAATGAAAGTTATACCTTACATAAAATTTTACCAAACAAAGTTGACCCATTAGTTTCTCTTATGATGGTGGAAAAAGTACCAGATTCTACATATGAAATGGTTGGTGGTTTAGACAAACAAATTAAAGAAATCAAAGAAGTCATTGAATTGCCTGTTAAGCATCCTGAATTATTTGACGCTCTTGGAATTGCTCAACCTAAAGGTGTACTTTTGTATGGTCCACCAGGTAAAGAATAAACTCAGAAGTTAATTGTTTTAATTTATTTTCTTTTTTTACTTTATATTAGAAAACTTAGTTGTATTATTGATAAAATTATAATTTATTTTCAGGCACAGGTAAAACTTTGTTAGCAAGAGCAGTTGCTCATCATACTGAGTGTACTTTTATTCGTGTATCTGGATCTGAATTGGTGCAAAAGTTTATTGGTGAAGGTTCACGAATGGTTCGTGAATTGTTTGTAATGGCAAGGGAACATGCACCATCTATAATATTCATGGATGAAATTGATTCAATTGGCAGTTCTCGCATTGAATCTGGTTCTGGAGGTGATAGTGAAGTAAGTATTACACTGCAAACTTAAAAATTTAAATTAAGAAATGTATATTCATTAATATTTAATGCTATTATAAGGTTCAACGCACTATGCTTGAATTACTCAATCAATTGGATGGTTTTGAAGCAACAAAAAATATAAAAGTCATTATGGCTACAAACAGAATTGACATCCTAGATCCAGCATTATTGAGACCAGGTCGTATAGATCGTAAAATTGAATTCCCGCCACCAAACGAAGAAGCACGACTTGACATTTTAAAAATTCACTCAAGAAAAATGAATTTAACGCGAGGTATAAATTTAAGAAAAATTGCCGAACTCATGCCTGGTGCATCGGGTGCAGAAGTAAAGGTATGTAATGTACTATTTGAATATATAACAGAACATATATGATTATCAAAGTTATCTATTTCTTCTTTTGCTTTCTTAGGGTGTGTGTACAGAAGCCGGCATGTATGCTCTCAGAGAACGTCGTGTTCATGTTACTCAAGAAGATTTTGAGATGGCTGTAGCAAAAGTTATGCAGAAAGATTCAGAAAAAAATATGTCAATCAAGAAGTTATGGAAGTAAATGATTTTATTTTACAGTCCATTCATTCTATACTGTTTTACATTTTTTGCAAAACCATTTGTAAATTCCATATAACTTCAATTGAAATGTATACAAAACAAACGTTATAATTGTAAGAAAAAATATATTTAAAAATGTTATCATCAATATGGAAGAAAATTCAGTACTTTTTAGTGCATCATTTTAATTAAACAGAATTCATAAATAATATATATTATATTGATATTGTATAAATTAATTCTGTTTATATTAATACACAAAAGATTTTGTTTCACATTTAACAGCAACTTTATGTTTTTTCTGAGAATAAAAGTATTTTCTAAAGAATTTTTCATTTTCTTTATCCCTACTCTTACTACGTTTGCATATGGCGGCGTGTATCAAAGTAGTATTGGCAAATGTGTGGTTTTAATATAAGATTTTTATAAAAAGTATAATTGTTTATAATCTAAAATGGGTAAGAAAGGAAAAATTGGAAAGCAAAGAAAAGATAAATTTTACAAATTAGCAAAGGAAACAGGTAAATATTAGGAAATGACATACTATAAATACAGTAAAAGATAAAAAAATTAAAATAATTGAATACGCCGAGATTAACAGATATCTGCACCAAATATTTCACACCGATAATGTAAATCATAAAAAAATTAAAATAATTTTATTTATTCAGTAAATATTTAAATATTTGAATGTTTCTTCAATATCTACAAAAAATCTTTTATTTTTATTACGTACTATGTATAAGCAATTTTTCACATGGGTTATCTTTTATAGGTTATAGATCACGTGCTGCTTTCAAATTAATTCAGCTAAATCGAAAATTTGAATTTTTACAAAAATCTCGAGTATGTATAGATTTGTGTGCAGCTCCTGGAGGATGGATGCAAGTTGCTCGACAGAATATGCCAGTATCCTCTATAGTAATAGGTGTAGACTTATTTCCCATAAAAACCATCCCAGGATGTATCAGTTTAGTAGAGGATATTACAACAGATAAATGCCGTGTATCGATAGCACGTGAATTGAAAACTTGGAAAGCTGATGTTGTATTACATGATGGAGCTCCAAATGTCGGTAAAAGTTGGCTTCACGATGCATATCAACAAATTGTCTTAACTTTAGGTGCTCTTAAAATGGCAACACATTTTTTACGATCTGGTGGATGGTTCATTACAAAAGTCTTTCGTTCAAAAGATTATAATCCATTGGTTTGGGTGTTAAAACAATTATTTAGAAAGGTATATAAATTTTGTTGTCATAGATATATTATTTTTATTACTTTATATTATTTTTCTACATTTTATTTAAGGTCCATGCAACTAAACCACAAGCATCACGTATAGAATCTGCAGAAATTTTTGTTGTTTGCCAGTATTATATTGCTCCAGACAAATTAGATCCTAAATTTCTAGATCCAAAATATGTTTTTTCTGAATTAGAGATAGAACCTACAAATAAATTAAACGTTTTTAATCCTGAAAAGAAGAAGGATAAAGCAGAGGGTTATCCAGAAAATGATTATACTTTGTATCATAGACTTTCTGTTAAAGACTTTATAGCTCATGAAAATGCTGTGGAAGCATTGCAGAATGTTTCTGAAATTGTTTTTGATGATGAAACAATAGAAAATCACGAGAAAACGACCAAAGAAATTAAAGAATGTTGTAAAGATATTAAAGTATTAGGTAAAAAGGATTTACGAAATTTAATTAATTGGTGGAAGCTAATAAAGGAATCTTTAAAGAAAGAAGAACCAATAGATACAAATACACAAAATTTACCTGATGAGATAACAGAAACAGCACCTATGAGTCAAGAAGAATTGGAAGATTTAGAGGATGAACAAATTAGGAAACAAATTGAAGAACTTAGAAAAGAAGAAGCTAGAGAGCTTAAACGAAAAAAGAAGAAGACAAACAAAGAAAGACAAAAATTAAACGAACGACTTAATTTAAAAATGATCCATAAAGGAAACGAAGGTCCTATATTAGAAGAAGATAATATGTTTAGCTTAAAAGATATTAAAACACATCAACAGTTAGAGAACATAATAGACCAGGATCCTAATGTAATAGCAGAAAGTGATGCAGATTCAGATCCAGAACGAAGAAAGCCAAAGAAAGTCACATATAATAAGGATGAGGGACAATTGGATAGCTCAGGATTATATTATAAAACAGAAGATAGTGAACCAGAAAGTTCAAGTGATGCTTCAGATGATGATTTGGACAGTAATAAGTCAGGCTTAGGTATTAACTATTTACTTTCTTTTTTACATTTATAAAAAATTTTAGTATTTTTACATAATTGGATTTTAGGTTTAAATGAATCTGATGATGAAGATACAAAAAAGGTCAGAATAAAGAGAAAAAATATTGATGAAGATTCAGAAAATCCTTTGTTAACTGATTTAGATCATAGGGATAAAAAAACTAAAAGGATACACAAAGCAGAATTGTGGTTTGAGAAAGATATATTTAAAAATTTAGAAAATGAAAATGATGAAGATTTTGAATTGGATAAAATGGTTGAGCAATACAAAAAGAAAGGTGGTTGTATAATAGGAGAAGATGTTCCTGTAGCTGGTGGTAATGAAAACAAAGTAAAAGAAAATAAAGGTCATTATAATAGCAATGATACAGATTCCGATTATGATGTGGATAAGGTGATGCTTTCAAATAAAAAATCTGAAACATATAAAATTGATAATAAAGATAATAAAAAAGCAAGTGGGTATATTGTTAAAATATTGAGTTATGAATTTATGTAGTAAATAAAATTTATTATGTGATTATTTTCTTTACATATAGGTACAAGATTAAAGAAAAAGAAACGTTTATCAGAAGAAGACTTAGCATTAGGATCATTATTAGTTCAAAGTAAAAAAACTCGAAGGGATTTAGTTGATTCAGCTTGGAACAGATATGTATTTAATGATGAAAAGTTACCAGATTGGTTTGTGCAAGACGAAGAAAAACATATGAAAAATGTAGCACCAGTACCTAAAGAACTTGTTGACGAATACAAAAAACGTGTCGAAGATTTGAATGTTAGACCAATTAAAAAGGTAATAGAGGCAAAAACAAGGAAAAAACGAAGAGCACTACGTAAGTTAGAAAAAGCAAAGAAAAAGGTAGAAGCAATAATGGATAATACTGATATTAGTGACAGAGAAAAAGCTAAACAAGTACAAGCGTAAGTATAAGTTCTTGTCATCATTTTTCTTAATAGCTGTTGTATTTGTATTTCTTTATACATACATATAATTATAATATTTTGTAGCTTGTACAAGAAAGCTCATAAAGAACCGAAAAAGGATGTTACTTACGTGGTGATGAAAAAACATATGGCACAGAAAAAAGCGGCGAGACCACCTGGTGTTAAAGGACGTTACAAATTAGTTGATCCAAGAATGAAAAAAGATTTACGCGCTGCGAAAGCAAAAGAAAAAACTAAAGGACGAAAGAAGAATCGTGGTGGTAAACTACCTCGTGGAAAACCTAAAGCACATAAGGGAAAGAAATCAAAGTAATTTATTTTGGATAAATTACATATAGTAAAAATATGGAAAAATAGTTGTACTATCTAAATACAAAGCAGATTATTTTGCAATATACTTATAACAGTATAAAATTACATATTTTGTATATACGTATCATGTATATAACTCAGGCAATTATTTTTATTATTAAACCATTTTTATATATATAGGATATGTTGAAATTTACTTAAATTTCTGTAATAATTATATATTATATATATAACAAATAATTATTCAGTGTCAATATTTATAATAATGCTTTTTAGATTAAATAATATTGACATAAGTAATTGTGTTAAAAAAAAAAATGTAGATAAAATTTTAATAATTCCATTCCTTAATCATCATAAGAACTTTAAAAAGAAATATATCTAAATACAAATGTTTGTTTTGAACAATCTAATATGATTCATAAAGTGATACAGTGTATATAGATAAATTACACTACTCACCTGTTCAGCTACGTGAAGTCTCCCGCCATGATCAACTCTTTCCCTTCCCTCTGCTCTTCGCTGATACTGCTAACGGCATCTTCTCTGGCTGTATTCCGTGCATCGAACATTCTGATGCAATCGTGGCTGCGTAGCGTCGGGACGCTGCGGTCGATGTCAAGGACAAGGCCGATGGCATTTAGAAAGATCGTTTTACGTCGACGTCGTTGCAATGAAAGTGGCGTCGATGAAACTTTTTTTTTGGCTCGTTGCCAAAAATCGCATCATCGCTTTCCGGCTTCATTATTGGCGTGGTTTCTAGAAATATGCACATGTATATGTACATATGGTATAATGTGAATACTACTATGAATCTTTCATCCTATCTTTACGTTTTATTATTTTCTTAATTTTTATTGATGTGTTATTTGAATCGTT
Source organism: Eufriesea mexicana (assembly GCF_001483705.2). Lineage (NCBI taxonomy): Eukaryota > Metazoa > Arthropoda > Insecta > Hymenoptera > Apidae > Eufriesea > Eufriesea mexicana. Next base: position 81,811 of record NW_016907968.1, on the reverse strand, counting down.
CCTCGTTACCTAAGTATTCCTCTTAATTGGCAGGAAATACCAACGATGATGTAACTACGTAGAGACGACCCGTTGCAGCGGTCGATGTCAAGGTTGAGCTTAGTGACACGTAGATTTCATAATACGATGAAATGCAATATCTTTGGTACATAGCGCACAATATATCGAAAGTTAATAAATTTCAACCATATGATTTTGGATTTATACGAAAAGGTTTGAATAGTTCTCTTATCTTAATTTGATTTTCTTACTTTTGCTAAAAGAATATAGTTTGTAAAATTGTTTGAGGTTATATACTTCAAAGTGTTACTCGATAAAGTATTCAGTAATAGTTATTTACAGACAACAAAATCTAGTTTATTCTTATATAAACTTTGAGATACATAAAAAGCTATTAAATATTATGCACTTGTAGAGCTCCAATTATAATTATAATGTTGTTTAAAAGAATGTATTTCCTTGTAGAACATATTGTGACAGAGTTTTGCTAAAACATGGTTATGAATATTGATTTACAACGTTAAAGGAGAGCTGCGTTTAATATGAATTTTGAATACTAACCATTCGCCTTGCATTTGTTAATTTTTGCTTCCTTGAGAATAATTTTAGAAAATTGTAATCGGTTTAATTTTAAGGGATATAGATTTGGGGAGTGGTAATATCCACTTGTTCCAATTTGTTTATTACAAGCCAAGTTTGAATTCGGCGCCAAACACTTGTAGGCACTGTAACGACGCTCGTAAATCTTAACAATGTACTGGCGCCAACGTCGATGATTTTTAAAAGGTAAACTACTCTTAAGTTCCAATTTTTATAAATCATTAGTAAATATGTTTTTATCATGAAAAGAATATATTCCTCTTAGAATAATATCATATATATATCTATATATATAATTCATAGTCTAATTTATCAGGTATAACACAATATGTGAAAATATGTACAAATATAGAAAAATCGTTAAAGTGATATTATGAAATGATGTTCAAGTTATCAACTTTTTTTATTAAATCATCTGGAAACATCATATGTAAAAGTTGAACTTAGTAAATCTTAAAACCTTGAACTGATCTGATGGCTTCTAACTCGAGTTAAAATTATGACGAGAAATTGCGCCAGAAATACTCGCAATTGAGAAACAAGGTACATAGCAAATGAGAGACGTATTTACTGAAACGTTTTTTAACCTAAACGTTTAATAACGGTATTTGATTTGAAATATTTCAAGTACTGTTAAAATAGTATTGTTTTTGTTTATAGTGTCTTTTTTTCAGGAGCATAAACAGTGAACAATTGACGCACGTTACTCGGTCAAGTTTCCTGGCTTAGACTCTTTTATGAAAGGTTGTCAGTGTGTCTGTGTATCTTTACGCGGTTGGCGCTTACGTCAAGGGCGACCTCGACTTTCCACCGTCTCTAATCTGTACGAGAATCGTTCGCGAGACAAGCATTTCATTTCTACTATGTATGATACTAGATATACATAGGTAAGTTTTAAGCATTGTAATCTCTTTATGACCACATTGGACAGTTTACTATTTTCTTTCTTTACTGATTTGACATTATTTAATTTCATTATATATTAGATAACTATCAGTTCATTACCCTATTGTTGTTTATTTGGACAATGAATAAGATAAGGTCGATCGATGGTTAAATATTATTTATTTACCTTATTTAATCGAAAATAAAACAGACACTTCGATGATTTTATTTACATTAAAGCTAATGGCTTATTACAGACGCTTTGTTTTTTTATTTTGTTACTACATAGTATATACATTGTATTATATCTTAAATATAAAAAATTCACTTACTAATACTATAGCTATTTGACATTTAAAACATTTAACCATCATCCTTTACGTAACAATGTAAAATAAAAATGCAACATATAACTCGAACATTCAATTGTGTTCAACGAGTAGAAGTTTTAAATTTTTATGTCAGCTGCATTTCTCACATATTAGTCACATTTAAAAGATAAAGGTATCTAATATGTACTGCTCATACTGCTACCTTTATTGTTATTTTCATTCATAACCTTGAATCACAAAATTGAAGTCAAAAATCCAACTACTAACACCGAATCAAATGGAGTTATGGTGATTGATAGTAAAAGTAGCGTGAGTATATGAACTAGAATGAACCAGACAGACGTGTGAAGTAAGATCGAGATATAAGAAAAAAGATAACAGAGTTACGGAGGTGAGGGTAGATGCAGCGAGACAAGGGCTGACGCGCGGTAATTGAGAATCGTTAACGCGTCCTCGAGGGAGATCGAGCGGCTGGATTTTGCTTGGTCCTCTCTTACTCTCCGCTACCGCTACCATCAGCTTGTCTCCCTCTTCTCGTTCCGGCTTCCTGGCCACGGTGCTGGTGACCTTCAACCGTTCAAGAGTGGATGGACCTCGTTGGCCAGCGGGCTGAGGTATAAGGTCAAGGTTGCTGTCGTCAGTGTGCACGGGATATGCGACCTCCGGATGCATTGAGCGAGATGCGCGCGCAGCCGACGCATGCGCGCCAGCAGTCGGCTTGTCGTGCGTCGCAGCGTGTCGCGCAAGTCATTGCCAAGGTCTTCGCTGGTCACGGGCAAACCGTTATAAGTAGCGATGGGCACGAACTGAAATGTAATTTTTAAACTTTTATTAATGAACAATATTATATCAACGGGTACTTTTGGGATATTAGTGTTTTGGATTTTAATAATTGAACAAATAATTCACTTACATTGAACAGTTTGTTGTTTCTATGATATTGAAAGTTTTAATGAATAAACTTGTTAGGAAACGTAGTAAATAATGGATAAATAGTTATTTTAAAAGTTGTATTGCATATATTTTAATGAAGTTTATTGTTTTTCAGGTTGATATCAGATCATGAAGATCTCAGTCCCATTGCTAGTTGTAAGTTGCCGGTTGAGACTGATGCAAGGTCATCTACGATTGTTTCAGGGTAAGCTGTAGTATTAGCGCCTACCGCACCAAAACTTTTTCCGCTGCTTATACTGTGACATGAGTTTAAAGCGGTAATTATCTTCACCAAGAATTATTGATTACTGATTGATGTACAAGAACGCAACTCATAAGGACCTAAAAATATGAATACAAATGTAAACTGTCATTGACATATATTTTTTAACATTTCATTTTTATAAATATATCTAATTCAGTGATATTTTTCTAGGTGTTTGCAGTATAAATTCTCTATCTATTATGTAAAACGGCAAAATATGGAGCTTTCAGGAGTTTTCTCTTGAAGTGGGACTTTCTTCCACCTCTGGGTAATATTAGTCTTGAGAATACTACTTTTTCTTGATGTAACCTACTTATATGTATGTTATGGAATATATTTTACGATGTATTTGCTGTTCTTTCAAATGCAAGGAGTGAGATATTGTTCTAATTTTTTCGTCTTATGGAAAATTGAAATGTATCTTGAAAAGAAATCCATTTAGTAGATGCTTTATTAAAGACATTATTTATAGAATTTTTTCAGAAATTAAATTGTAAAAATGTATTTGTTTATATTCTAATAATTTTGATGATGCATTGGTCAAAAAATATAAGTTTGTAATTTGAATTTATTTATTTTTCTTTCAATTTGCAAAAAGGGGAAATCGCAAAAGGAATCAAACGCGTGCGTCGCGACGCCTGCGTCACGACACCCGGCGTACATCCATGGCCAAGGTCCTCCCCGGTCACGGGCAACCCGTTATACGTAGCCGGGAGCCAACACTTGCTCGAGGTCGACCATGACTGTCTTATTCGCCCCAAGGCTCGGAAAAAGTTGATCTCCAGGCAGATTCATCTAATATGCTATAAAAATATATAATGTTTATAGAGATAAATTTTGTTTTCATGTTTTCATGAAATTATCTTGAAGTAAACATTTTGGTGAAGAACTTTAGATGTTAAAAATGAAAATGGATCAATTGGAATAGAACTCTTAATTTGCTTATAGATTAAATAAGCCTTTTAAATTTGTTTGGATAGGTAAGGTACTCTTATAAATATCTAGAACGTCTAGAATGAGGTGTTTATATACCTAGATTATTTTAGCTGCTGTTGCTTAAGTAGTTCTTTGCACCAAATCGCTAGGTTCCAACTCGATTAGTATTTATTAGCGTTATTAATGATATCTGACAAGTTGTGCTTGTTGGAAATTGAGCCGAGGCCAGGTCACTGTTTAAGGTTAAAAGATTGCTTGTTACAAGGCAACTTTTCGTTTGTCTATTGTTTCTAATGGAAAATAAATTTATCTGATATAATAACAATAAGCAAACTTGTACTGAAGAAGTATTTGTACTGAAGAAAGTAAAATGTATTTTTTGATTATATTATTATCATTATATATAGTTTTTGGTACTGTTATTATACTGCAAATTATATAGAAGTCGAAACCTCATCATTACTTCTCTCTATATAGAACGAGAAATATTGAATAAACTTCTTCAAAACTAAAACAAGTATACAAATTCTTGACACAGTTTCAACAGGTGATATTCCTATCAGAAGCTGGTTAGATTGCGATGAATTTTGAATTCAATTACCACCTATTTTTACTAAATGACAATATTTTCACGTAGGTCAGTACGGAAATTCGATATTTTCTCTATATTTAGAATCACAATTATAAACTACGTTATATATCGATTACATGTACAGTATAACTATGATTTTTGATCGTAAACATTGATCTATATCTCATAGTTTACAAAATATTTAGGTAGACAATCCTTTAATCATTTCAGGATATTTTCTTCGAGATTCAGTTTTACGAGGTATAAGAAGAGAGAAGAAGGCCTAGTAGTGCGACCTAAAGGTAGTAAATTCTGCTTCGTGTCCTTAGATTTCCGGTTATTTTCTTCTCTTCCTGGAACGTATTACCGGTAGCTATCCTTTTCTCGCGATGGAAAGGGGTTTGGGAGTTGATGTTGGGCCATCCGGGGGCGGCAAGTTCAAGGTCGCCATGTCCGGGCCACGTCCGGGCATGCTAACCCAAATACGATTACGGTCTGAGTACAGTAGAGAGTCGAGACAACAAACTCGAGATCCAGTTGGAGTTTGCTAGGCCATTGGAACAAGGATCTAGCCCAATTCCTCTCTTAGGATTACAATTTTAAGCAGATCTGCGGCTTTCTTGTTTTCCAGTAATATTTGAAAGCTTTCGTGTATCATTTCATCGTCGACAGTACTAATCATGCGCAAACTTTGTGTGTGGGAAACTGGAGTAATTCCGTAACCAATGATTGGATGAAATATTCGTACGTCCTGACCCGACCCGTTTAACTTCGACGCCTTGTTTTCAAATATTTTATAAAAGATATCTTTTCCCTTTTTTCTCTTTTCCTCTTCTTTCTTCTGTTTGAAAAATCTGCTTGTTTTCCGTTCGCGTTGTTTTTCGTACATAATCCGACGTTCTTGGACGTGTGTATTAATTTATCGCGCGTATTTCAGTTATCTTCACGATTACGACACTAACAGCGAAATTACAAGCCGATTTAAATTCTGGCACAGAGACTTTTAAGCGTGGTCTCTCGGTTGATTGCGATTCATGCAATTGCATCATATCTGCGAAAGAACAATAATACGTAGTAGCTGTAGACCGTTTCATGCCGATTACCTTGAACACCGAGTCCCTGTGCATTATGGATACAATTTCAGTCTTTTAGCTCGCTAACTAACAAAATCATCTATCGTGATACGTTGTTATTGCTGATTAACACGGTTCAGAAGAAACATTCAATACGAATTCCATTAATTGGACATATACAATTTGAATATTTAATTTGCAACCTGTAAACAAATAAAATTTCTTATTAAAATTCGAACTTTTTGTTATGTAGTTTAATTTTTATAATTAATTTAAATTATTTGACAAGTATATTTTATAATACAAAATTTGTACGTGTTACTCACACACGAGTGGCGCGCACATCAGTCTATGTCTGTGTAGGAGGATTCAATACGCCACAAGTTTCCCGCGTCGTCATTGCATTTAGTCACGAGGATTATCGCCTCGTAATAATGTCACCAGGACGTTTCATTACGAAACGCCCACCAAACACGCGACTCTGAAAGAAACGAAACAAATGGGAAAATACTTTTGTTTATTACTTCTTTGAATTTTACTTACCGAACTGCGTCTTGCCACAGGTGTATTATTACTGATCGGCACATCGGCAGACAACAACAATTAGAGGTTATGGTCGTTCTGGGTGATTAATGAAAACTATAAAATTTTTGCTGTTTACTACACATGGAGAGTAGGGTAATATCTCCTTATATTAATTCTATGATAATATAACATTACAATTTACGATCATAGTGACATTTCAATTCCTCTTTTAATTCATTCACAGTTTCACCATCAGCTGTATGGTGGCTTCGTCGATTTTCATTAAGCAAGTTTAAAAGGAAAATTTCTTGAAGAAACTGACACTTCTCAATCGAAGCATGATCCACAGCGTAAATGGAAGTTTCAAGTGGATTTCCATTAAAGTAACCATACGATTGATCAGGTGATCGCGAATCGCTTTGCGAAAGGCAAAGTTTGTACGCGAATTTCCTTACTGGAAATCATTCGGCCGCCCACCATCCGACCACCGTATACGTTTCACCTCGAAGCTGGAAAATACATTCGCCCTCTTTTCCTATTTTCCGCGTGGGACGTGCATTCAAGCGAGGTAACCTTGAACTTCATCCGTCTCCTCGTCTCTCTCTTCCTCCGCTCTTCTCTCCTTTTAGCTGCGGTCTATCGTCTCGCTTCCTTTCTCTCTCTGTCAGCGTTCCATCTCTTCCCTCTTTCTCTCTGCTCTTTACCTAACCTGTACCTTTCTCTTTCTCTCTCGCGTTTTCTATAAACAACTTTTCTATTTTTCTCCTCTCTCTTATCTCTCTATCAGTGTGCTTCGTTTCCTCTCTTTCACCCTCTCTCGTATGATCTACTGACGTCACGGCTATCGACCCGAAATCCCGAGGCTGACTCCGTGTCTATACTTGCATACACGTGGAGCATTCGCACGTGTACGTTTTCTCTGATACGTTCTTCCATTTAATGTGCTCCTTCTACATACGTACCAACCGCAAAATTCGCACAAACCGCACGCACGATATAGTCACATCGATGCAGTGTAAGTTTGCAATACCATGGAATGATATCGAACTTGTTTGTCATTTACCTTGTATTGTTTTTTCCTAGTTTTATAACTTTGTTCTTCATGGCAACAGATTAATTATCTTATTCGATGGAAATTCGTAGAACGACGGATGCTCGTTACCTTCTCGTTATTTTATACGGTGTTCTCGATTTCTAGGTTATGTCGCATACTTTGACATATCGAAGAAATGCGATTGAAAACAAAGTGTATCCGTATTTTAAAATAAAGAGTTATGTTTTTCGTCTTACTAAAGCCTTACCTTATAAGAAATAAAAATTCGAATTATATTATTTAATTATCGAATTATATTTAGTTGTCGAATTTGTCGCCAGGTGGCTTGTGCTAATAAGAATTAATAATTTTCGCTATTCTCACGAGAGTGTACTAAAGTGTTCCACCAATAGAGGGCGATAAAAGCGTGTTCCTGAAGCCGAAGTAATTTCCAAGATTGCAAGCCGAAACTTTCATCTTCGCCTATAAAATTCTCAAACAATTTTGCGATTGGACGCTGAAATTCTCGTACAACATTTCAGATTATGTTAGCTATTTTTTCAAGCCTTTATCATCTCTCTTGTAAGTACCTATCCCTGTTAAGAACAAAATTTTATCTCCACGTCTTTCTACTAAATGCATTACCTGCGTTTTATATCTATGTACAATGTTTTGTGACTGTCCCATACTTGAAACTTATTCCCTACAGAACGATTCGCTTAGCGTTTCTAATAACGTTTTATCGAATCGATTTCAGGTGATTCATCGAGGCAGCTGGATTTTGGAACAGCTTTTACGTCGCTTTATGAACGATTTTTGTTGACGCACGTACACAAATGCGGCCCATGCATTTATTCACCAGCAAGACGTCACGTCCTCGTGACCCATGTGCAGTTGTGTTGCACATAGCGTACGTCGATGTGAGCTTACGTACGCCGTATCGAGACACGTCAAGGGCACGACCGTAGAAGCGAGGATTCACGATGGAAAATCACGATCGCGACGACTGGAAAAAAGGAAGTTCCCGCGAAAATCAGGTAAGTAATAACCGCGCGAGCACTATTCGCAGCCGTCGTTAACATTCAGCACAGAGTAATTATCCGTTGGCCTTCGCAGATTTCGTACAAGCTTTTGCTTCTTCCTCAGCCTTGGCGCAGCATTAGCGGCTTAATCCTTGATTTGTGGGGCGAAATGGACGTTGCATAACTGTTAAAATCCACCGTTGAGCTTTGGAATTTGAGGTTAATAAATAAGAATGGATACTGTACATTCCTTCATGGAGTATTGAGGAACGGATATCGAGTGACGAATATTTCTTCTTGACGAGCTATCAAGTCGCTAGATTACGCATTTGAGCTGACATTCCATTAGCATCTTTATTATGGCTTTCACGGTGTTTGACATAATTGAAAGGCTATTTCCTATTTATCTTGTAAATTAGACAGTCGCTGTACAGGGTGTCATAAAAGTGACCATCTGTTTTGAGACTTAGCAGAGATTTAAGGAAATAAGTACAAAGTATGGAAGCATATACATATTGAACAATTATTACACATTTTAGCGACATTTTAAATATTTATAAATTGTTCCCTTTTTTTGTCAGACTGTTTATCAGTTATCACTGTAGACATAGAAGACAGTTTTCATGGTTACATCAAGATAAATGGTATAAAGTGCAATGAAGCAAGAGAAACAAGGAACAGCTTACAATTCAAAACAAATTTCATAAAAACAAAAATGGAAGAATTAGATACTAGAAACATCTGAAACTATATTCTACGAAGGTCAATCATTTCAGAATCTTTAGAGATTTCTTCAGTACCTGCCTAGATATTAACTTTTAATTTTTGGAGCAAATTGTATAGCGGAAGATTTCAGTAGTCCGTTTAATAACTCGTGTCTATCACGAATCGCGATTACAAACGTATGAATTAAGAATCTGACAAATAGAATAATCTCGATGTTATAAATAGCAGCGTACGATAGACTCAGGATATCAAGGATAATCGAGTAATTTTCCAACGGCAGAGGCATCAGATCAAGCATATAATATATCGTGTTTTCCTCTTTTCGCGAGTTTTATCCTAATTACCGCAGGAAATTCCGCTTTCGATTAGCATGAAATGCGCTTGGTCGTGGCTGCGTCCTCCGTCAGTAACAAAGGAGAGATAACGAATAATGGTGGTCGTTCGCCGAGAATGTTGGTCGTAAGAACGTGGAACGTTCAATCGTTCATCAAGAACGATCTTGCCGACGAGAGACTGTCGGTGTCGACTGAAAAAGTATCTTTAACGATCAGTCTGCGATGATGGCCCATTGTAACGCGTAAGTCAGGTGCGAGAGCTATGTGCGCGCTACGCGTCCTTGACACTCGCGGCCTTGTCAAGAATTTTTCCGCATTCGATTGTTGTTCCAAGCATGCTTCGCGAACTGCAAATCGAGAGGTGGAGGGAAACAGGACAGAGAGATGGAAGCCGGAAGGCAAAGGAGGATGAGGAGATCGGTTGCTGAATGGTGGACTCCACTCGGCCTTCGTCAGGGACCACATGGTGGAAAATAAGGCAGATAGGACACGGAGAAGGTATAATATATCGCAGGTTTTATTGGCTCGTGATGGCGGCAAGTAGTTTGTTTTTGAATTTGGCAGAGTCTACGTGTCGATTGATCCTCAGGATCGTTTCAGGTTGTTCGAGGTACTTCGTTATTTCGTTTGTGTGATAACTATAAAACGGTGAGCCACGATGCTGGATACAAAGAAGAAATTCTAGACAGGCCGGTCCATAGGCAAAAATAGAATTTTATTTCTTCATTTGCAATTATAATATCGTCAGCCAGCTGAATCCATACATACGCAGTCTTTGTTCGGTATCAAAAATTCAGCCGGGATTACCCGAGGTTTACACGGTATCGTTAATAGACTATTATCGCGAGATAATTTGTAAGTACGTTTGCTTGTCGACGTTCGAACAGGCTAAGATTTCTCAGAGTGTTGTAAACCGATGAGGATACCCAATGACGAACATTTACAATCCTGACGTTTCCTCTCATAATCGACTACACCTGAAACTGGGAAAACATCGCGTCCTGCCCTTTTCAGTGCTAGAAATTTACTGCTCCTCGTGGACCGTTACGCCTGGAATACTCGCAGACATTCGGCCCTGAAATGTCGTAATGGATTTGCACGGGTCGAAGGGTAACTCGGCATGATTTGCGACCTCTGTTGCCCCGTATTCTGACGGCCTGTTTTCTAAAAGAAACACGCCGTGGCAAAAATATACATTTTTTCTTTAGACACGCCAAAGGGAAACCTTGAACCGTCCTCTTTGTTACGTCGAATTTATTCCAAAGTTTCAGAATCGTTCGGCTCTTTCTTTAGACTCTCTGAATCATTCGCAAATATGATCGCGTTATGAGATTTCGGGAAAGGTCGAACCTCGAAACCAAACGATCTTTAGAGCAATACCTCGACAATTTCCCAAACTACCGTCATTGTTCCCACTATTGGATATCGCCGCTATTTTTCCATTACTATTCGATTAATACTCGAGGTCCCAAAGAAACGCCGATTCTTCCCCTTTGAATACCTGCGCAAGATTTACGAACACGAGGTCGTCGTAAAAACTGTTCGAGGACTTCGTATTTACCTGTGAATAAAAACCAGCGGCCCTAAAGCGCTCTTAAAGCGTCTGGGACCTCTGATCGCTATATAACCAGCACGATCTCTCTGTCGAACAATGCCTCGTAAAACGCTCGATGGTTTCAGTCTCGTGTCGCACGGTCGCTTTTACCGCTTGTCACTTTGCAACAATGACAATGACAAAGTGGTTACAGACACACGTGATCGTGAGCGGAACGAAGGATTTGGACCGCGTTCAATGGAGCTCGTCCTGGAGCTCTTCATGGCGCTTGGCCCCCACGAACGCGTTTCCCGTTCTGGCGCTAAGACACTTCGGGACGTATCGTCGAAGGTCGACCGGTTATTTAGTTGTTATTAATAACCGTGGTTGCCACGCCACGGGTCGATTTTGTGCCGGTGTCGTATCAGGGTACGCGATTTGCATCGGAAATAGTCGGCTTCCTGAATGAACTCCGTCTCTTCGGCGATGAGAATACGCTAAAAGTACTACCAACGAAAGCGTCTATTATTAAGCGTGACTTCAGGAAACTCGATCGTTGCTTGACGATCTAGCCACTTGTTATACCACTCGTTATGTTTGAATCTTTCCTAGATGTTATCGCGAGAGGATTCAGCTTAATGATTAGGTAATTGCCTCTTATATCGGTGATCGAAGCTTGATTAAAGTTACGTCTTTTTGGAGTTGTTCCAAAGTTAGAAAAAATTAATCGAGGTATCTCGATGGGTTCTAGGTGATGGGACTAATTGGGTTAAATGTTTCGACGATTTTTTTCGAAATAGGAAAATAATTAATTAGACACAGAAGGGTGATTAATTAACGTGGATAGCACGAGGGATTATAGTAGGTTCGTATTGTTTATAACGAATGGATGCATTAGACACGGGGATCAGGTAATTGGCTCTCGAATGATTAATAAAACGATGATTTAGGTATTTCGAAAATGTTCAGAAGTCGATATACGAAATAATTAATCGAGGTAAACGATTAATCTGAACGATTTATAGAAGTCAGTTGTACCTCCTGAAAAGTTCGCTTGGAATTAAAGTAAATAGAAATTAATCAAGGCTGGGAATCGCAATCGATACCGGTGGTATATGACGAATTCATCGTTTTCACAGCTTTGAAAATAGGAAGTCGCGATGTTAGGAGTGGGCGAAAAAGCTTGTTGTGCCATTCCAGTTACCAAAGCTGGTTCGATTTCCGTGTGCGCGGCGCTGTGGTTATTGTTAGAACAACGAAGTTACGTGCTCGTTTACTCAAGTGGTTGATATACTGGCTTTAACATGTGAGCACGTGTGTGTAAAACAGAGGCCAAAGTGCACCTATGCCCGCGATTTCAGGCTAAAAACGGAGCCAAGGATATCGAGACGATAAGCAGGGCTAGGGTAATCCAAGCCCAATACCGTGCCGTTCTTTGTTGACCAAGGACTGTCATCAATTCTAAAATTGTTCTTTCAGTTTGTTCTACGATCTGCAACCACCACCACGACACACCGTTTTGATAGTTCCTGGCTCACGATGAAGCGCAAACGACCTAACGTCTTCGTTCCCGAGAATCGACCACTCCGCAAAAAGATGTTTGCCAATTTTCGCCAACCATGAAAGGAGGAGCACAGAGTGGAGTAATTGCCTGCAAAGGTCAGTAAGACGAGATTTTCCTCTTTTACTTTCTTCGTCCCGACTTCGGGAACAGCTTTACAGCCACCGCGTTTGCCATTCGAACATCCTTGGCCGAGGCGAGGGTCGGCCAAGGTAATCTCGATGATTCGTCAAGGATCATCTTCATCCTAGAGAAAGCGAGACTTTCTAGATGTTTACGAAAGTCATAAGGCACCAAGGGCAACTTCTCGAAACCGAGTTTTCACCGCATGGAACGCTCGACAGACCTCTTGCGGTTTCTTACCTAAATCACGGACCGATGCACGCTGCGTACCGATTTGCATGCCGATTTCACGCTCCCCCGGACCGTTTGTTCGGTAAAAGCGGTTCGACATTTTCGCAACTGTTCTCGAGGTTCCCGGGTTTCGTTAAACTGACATAACTGTATCGAGACGGATTTACGACCGTCACAACTCTTTCCAACTCTTTCGGGTATTGTCGGACCCAAGGGTCGCCTTTCGAACGGTATAACAGTAATTCGAAGGTTTCCTCTACATTCTCGCAAGATGTATGAACTTTCTAAATTATGTAGATCGTTTTCGAATTGCTATTGGAAGTAGAACATCATTTCGAGGAAACATTTAATGGTATTACATGCGCTCGATTAGGGATATTTAATAAATATTGGCGTATACGAGATTTCTTTGAATTATCGTATAATCATGAATGAAAATTTTTAAATTATCGGTAGCTGATCTTCGTAGCGTGTATTATCAACCTTTTGTAATAACATTGCAATATTTTTAGTTGTCTAAGTATCTCGTATGTTTGCTTTCAAACAATTTTTATTTCATCCTCCGATATTTCTCTTAATTATAAAATCATGAATTAAAATTGAAAAATTATTGGTAGTCGATCTTCCTATCTCGTATTATCAACCTTCTGTAATAACATTGCAATAGTTTTAGTTGCCTAAATATCTCGTACGTTTGCTTTCAAACAATTTTTATTTCATCCTCCGATATTTCTCTTAATTATAAAATCATGAATTAAAATTGAAAAATTATTGGTAGTTGATCTTCCTATCTCGTATTATCAACCTTCTGTAATAACATTGCAATAGTTTTAGTCGCCTAAATATCTCGGATGTTTGCTTATCAAACAATTTTTACTTTATCCTCCGATATTTCTTTTAATTACTGAATCATGAATTAAAATTGAAGAATTATTGGTAGCCGATCTTCCTATCTCGTATTATCAACCTTCTACGATAATATCGCGATATTTTCACGCAGCTAAAACAAAACTACGGTTAAATTTAAACGATGGTTATCTAACGTCGCGATAGCGTACTCGGAATAATTCAAAGCAGGATTAATTCGCTTCATCAACGCGGCCCAGTGGAAGCACCTGTAGATCGACTGCAGAATAAATTTTCCCCGGCAGAATAATTAACAAAGATCTGCATCTACATCTCTCGCCAATATCGAAAGCAAAAATAACCGAGGGTTGCAATTGCTCCCCTGTAGAACCGTGCACAGTGCCACCAACGCGAAAGCTCGCACGTGCAGGCACTCTGTACACCAGTTGTACCTAAATTGCAATATCATAAATCATAGCCCCAACTGCACGCTACATTACAGACAATTAAATCGCAATATAGCACCGTCTGCCTGGAAGTGTAACTAAGTTTCCATCGGGCCGAACGGACACCCACACGCGACAGTGATACAATCCAATTGAACATTAAACTACCGTCCAATTTTTCCAGCGAACGTGATGTATACGTCTAGCTGAATGAACACGTTAGCCTCGTTTAAACAGATTTATGAATCACCGGTGCACGTACACACGCAATAACGCGAGTCGCTCACAGAGCCACGTCCGTGCGGAGTCATGGTGGCTCGTAAACGCCACGGTGCAGATATATTGGTCGTACCCAAGAAGAAGGAACGGAGTTCCAAGGGTCTATGATTTTCGCGCGCAATAATCGTATTTCGGGGTATCGGTCGCGAGCGGCAAATTGACCGTTTTATGTGCAGCCGGAGGAGGGTGGCGCGTAATTGGATGAAATACAATTCGTCAGGTACCCGCGGCCATAAATCCGACGGCCGGCCCGTAAACCGGCCGATTCTTTTCACTTTCGTTCAGACGAGAGGAGAAAATGTATGTCAGGAGGTCATCGGGCCATTGGCCGTGTTCCACTTTCCGAGTCCCCTTTCCCTTTTCGAGACCGGGCACCACGCCGCGTTCTCTTCGTGCGTTCGCGTTTCGAGAATGGGTGGGAATCGATACGGAAAGGGAAAAACCAGTCGCATTTTTCCGTCTTCCTTTTCGGAGCAATCTTTCTCCCCGCTTTCGCAAGTCGCCTTTTTTATTGGTACTTCTGTTTATTTTTCTGTTTTCTTTTTTTTTTTT
>NW_016907968.1:59130-66798 GCF_001483705.2 Eufriesea mexicana | reverse complement strand
TTTTTTTTTTTTTTTTTTATTTTTATTGAAATTGGTTTGCTGCAGTGCATTGGATTGTTTAGAGAGGGTTGCCAGTGTTTGAAGTTGGATTTTTTGTGAAACTAATATTTTATTTCTTTTTTTCTATTGAAATTGTTTGAGGAGTGAATTGAATTGTTTGGAGAGGTTTGTGCGTGTTTGGAATTGAATATTCTTTTTTCTTTTTATTTTTCCTTTTTTCATATATACATATTCTTTTTATCAGAATTTTTCGAAGAGGTATAGATAGGTTTATGTTTTTGGAATTGAAATTTTCCCAGAGCTAATGTTTTTACCGTGTCTTCTGTTGTATTGGTCCAGGTGCTTAAATATTTAGAAAATTTTCATTTATTTTGCTCTAATTTTTTTGTATTTTTTTAACGTTTCTTTTTACGCTATTTGGAGTAATTTGAGAAATTTAGTATAACAAAGAAACGGAGATATTCGTTGATACTTATATAAAAAACTGATGATTAATTCTGATCTGTATCCATCCTCCTCGTTTTTGCCATTCGAAGCAATTTAAAGATTTAATCTGAAAAATTGTTACAGAGAAATTCGCCGGCACTGATACTTGGAAAATTCCAATTAATCCTGCATAAAATTTCCTGTATTTTCTCCGCACGCGTTTTCACGATGTCCAAAGTAATTTAAAAGATTGCACATAACCCGATGGCACTGCAGCTCGCTTTAGATCCAGGCTCCCCTGTTATCAAAGTATGTTAAGTAATAAAGGATTTCGAGTCGAACTTGTGGAATTAAATGGCCACACGTGGAATCCTGATCTCACCACCATTAGCCAGAGGATAAGCCACCGTTAATCACCCGCGGCAATTTATTCGCTGGTGCAAAAAATCCCAGCACGATCATTAATAACCCTCTACCCTTTCAACGTCTAATTCTTCCCTCTCGCACGATTACGTAAATTCATTTCAGTGATGCAACACCATTAAACAGACTCACGCTGTATCTAATTCTAAGTACACCGCGCATTGTCACACTTTCTATCGTAATTGCCCCATCGGCTACCAGGAAGATTTATTTTCTTCCGCGTTGGGTATAAATAATTTCCAAAATGAATCAAACCTAGCTACCGGCCACGACCGATTCGATCCGGTTGAGAAGAGTAGGGGTCTATCTTTCACAAAAATGCGGTGTTCAGCTGCGTCCAAGTGCCGCAGCTTTGAGTCCACTACCTAGCGAATCATCCTGTACGTACCTACACACCGTGCTATTATATAACGTCATCGCACTTTAATGACACCGTTAGCCATCGATTCCGGTGGTACTTTAATGGCCGCGTTATCAACCGTCCGAGGTGTCGTAAATACGCTTGCGGATGGACAGGAATCGCGCGTAATCGGCCAGCCATTAATATCAGTCCGCCTCCTTGATATAATTTCAACGGCGACCGCCATCGCTTATCCCGGAAATGGCTTTCACTTTCTCCCCCACTGGTACGCTAACTTTCACTAACGAGGCCTCCGCGAAACGGCTCGTGCGCGCACCTACGATTGTAGATCGGTAGAAAAGAGCGAAAGAAGAGGAGGAAGAGGGGAAAAAAGAAAAGGGGAAGGGAAAAAAGAGGTAGAGGAAGAAAGAATCGGGTTTCTGGGTCGACGGGGAAACAAAGGGGACCCCGCTGTCCCTTCGTCCACGCTCGATGACCTCGTGAATTCGTTCGGCTGCTCGGATGGAAGGATGGCGGCTTAGGCGAACGAAATTTCCTTTCCCGGTAGGCTGGATGACATTGAGAACGATTAGTGCACGATGTCGTGGAGATGGGATGTTTGGAGACGTTGCGTGAAGCAAATGCTAAATGGTAAGGAACACGGAGAGCCAACTTTCCTTTGTCCTTTTCAGGTTAGGTGGACTTCCATATTGTAGTTCCACGAAGAACGATTTTCGGTTATGCTTATGTGGTTTCTTCGTGTGCTTTGTGTGACAAATGTTTCGTTTAATATCGTTTGTGGTTTACGTTATTCGGGCTTCCATGCTGTTTTCTCTCGAAGCACGATTTTCAGTTGTCCTTGTGTGGTTAGGTTATGTGGTTGATATAATTTCTGATTTATGTTATTGGCTCCTATTAGTCAGTAGATAGATTCATTGATCTCTTGTCCTATGACTCTTTCTATATCGAGGCTTCAGGACATCTAACTATTTATTAGGATTAACTGATGGTGAATGAAGGGATATGTTTGAAGACTTTTATTATCATAACTTAAACAAGTCGCACTGAATTACACATTTCATCGTACACTGGAGTTATTATTGCTTCTAAACAGACCAAAAAGAGGTTTGAACATAAATTTTAGAAAATAAAATGACAGTTCTATATTTTCTTTCCAACAATTCTCGGTCTTGAAGTCAAAGAGCAAAAACCAAAGCTAGGGTAAGAAATAGATTCTACTTTTATTTGAAAAATAAATTCACATCTCTAATTCGAAGACTATAGATAGATCAATAGAAAGATCAATTCCTTCTTAACACAGTCAAATCTTCGCAAAATTTGCTAAAAATTCACGATGTCCTCTTTTATTATACGTATTTTTCTCGATTCGAAATTAACATATACACGGAAAAGATTAAAGGCAATCTTGTTCCATCGTTCAGCACCTGTCGCCTACATCTAAGTCCTACAAACGATCTGGAGATTCGTGTAAAGAAAATGGTACTGCGTGTTTTCCAGGGTTATTCGGGCCCGTTGACTGGAGGAACGGTCGTAAAGTCGAATGCACTTCTTGTCACTACCGGACACTCGCAATTATGACCGGCAATCGAGGCCCACCGTGTCAATAATCGTAAATGTATAAACTCGTAAACGACGAGCACGAGGAGGCACGCGAGGGCCACGCTCGAAAATGGCCGCGCAGCAGCGGAAGACGCCCCCGCGTTCTTGGTCATTTCACAAAGACGCGCTGCTCTGACGGCGATCGACGCGACCTCACTTCCTTCCCTTCTCGGAACCCACGCTTTTACGACCGGTGGAGAACGCTCGGACGTAAAATTCCGTTCTCGACCTGGCGTCACCGCGACAGATGTTCCAGTTCTTAAATATCGGTTTAATGACGTTCCCTGGCGAGCTATGGCCGCACGACGGCGAAACAGCCGCGCGTGGCTCGAGTAATCGGGTCTATGAGAACGAGAATGATGATCTGTAGAAAGAAACCATTTCTTTTATATTTCTTTATACTTCTTGAGACATCGTGATCTACCAATTTAATATAAACACCTTGCAACTCTCTTTTCAAATTTGAAATTAAATTTCTGAAACTCGAGATTGCTTCATTTAGTTGCTAACAACGGTAAATAAATAAATCAACTTTTTATATAATTGTTGGATGACTAACGATTCCTTGGCCCTTAGTCACTAGAAGGACCCGGCTGATAATCGCAGACCAATTTCAGAGTCCAAAAACAATTGACTCATTTCCACTTTCACTGAGGGCCAATGGTCATCTTCATCCCACCAAAAACAAACATTATGTAAGCACCCACAAAATTTACGAAAAGTCAGTTTTCAGTGCAGTTCAGTTCTTCTCCGTCGACTTGTATTTTTCCAACGTAGCCTTGTTGCTAGAACCCGTATTGTATATTGAAAACCGAGTTCCAACATAATTATCATTTATTTTTCTAATATGTGTACATTAAAAAGCTACCATCATTTTCATCGAAAGTTGTGCCAAGTCACCGAACCTAGAAAACTTAAATTCGAGTCGAAATCGCTGCGTCGCCGAACTTTTTCTCTCCGAACTTTCTAGTATCGAAATCTGCCGAAGTAGGTTCAGCCAGGCGAATCGTCGATTAAATTCCAAATGGAAGCAGTGAAAACACTAGACAGAAGCTTACGGGCCGGTAGTGCGTGTTCGATCGCAGAAATGTAATCGGGTCAGTCGAGCTCGCTATGATGGAGAGCTACTAGGGCGCCGCGGCGGTGGCGTGGGGAAGCCGAGGGTCGTTGGAACACAAAGGCGATATTATGCGAAACCGATCGTAGCGAGACGCGACGAATGTGGCACGCGTATCAAGATGTTACTCGGATTCGGTATCGCTCGTATTATTCCGGGCTGATTCGTGGCCTTCGGAAGGGATCGAATAGGGACGAGGCAGCACACTTGGGTCGGCTAAGTGGGTCACGACCCCGAAATATATGCCACCGAACTGTCTACTCGCACGGGTTCTATAGAACCTCTGCTTTCAGGCCGTCTGCCTTTCGAGGTTAAAGGTCAGCCGACTTCTACGTCTCACACGAAACGTATTTATAGCAGGAGACTTGTTACTTCTTCTATGCGATTGTATCTCCGCCGTTTATCGAACAAACTTTATACCCTGTATAAAGAGATTTTGCCCGATATGACCTTTCTCCAATCTCTTCCTCGATAAGCTTCATCCTGCTTCCACCAATAGGGTTTCTCCGCTGTGACGTGTTTGCATTCGGACTTTCCTGATCGTTATACGTTCTTTTTCTTCTTGGTTAAGGATATCCTGTCAAGCATATCTGTCAAGAATATTCCTGTTAAGAATATCCTGTTATTCGATTATTCTTACCACTCTAGAGGATATGAAGTCTTTTATGTTTAATTAGTTCCTCGTGCTTTTTTGAAAATTTTTGTATAGGGTGCAAGTTAGTTGCATTTTCTTCATTAGCTGTATTTAAACGTAATTGGAAATTGTGGTTTGGATGTAAACAAAATGGAGTCGATTATAGACACCAAGGACTGACATATTGGTTGACTGGTAGTAAGAAGGTTAAGTCCTGGTCGGTTCAGTGTTAGAGAATCCATCGGGCCTGCAGAAAGCAGTAAACTCATCCATAAACGAGAATAAAAAAAACGCAAGACACATTTGTCGGATAAGATGTATACATTAGCGCTAAACGTATCAGGCCCTAGCTTTAACCTAACCTAAAAATTCCGACACTTGTCCCTACGATCTCCTATAATCAATTTTTCAATGCATACCTGTGTTCTTCCTCCATTTCTTGTGGAATTCATACATAACCCGCTTCATCTATCGCAACTGACTATTTAACTAGTCAAATGACCAGTCACGATAAGTCCTCTCCCAAAAAGCTGCATATATACATAAGGGTAGGTAACCTAAAACCTTCCTTCCTTCAAATCGAAGTTCTCCAAAGTAAAACCGATTAAGTTCACGAAACAGAGGATATAAATTTGTTTTAAACACGCAAAATTCAATAACTAAAGTTAATCAATTTAGCTCGTTTGACAATTAACGAACCATCAAATAGATTCTCGAACGAAGAACCAGATTAGTCTGGGATCGCTTCTAGGTTATGACGCGGACCACTTTTAGGTTAGGTCGGCTACCTAGGATAGAAGATGGCCGACGCTGTCGCGCTGCCAGAGGGAGCGCGATTCACTTTCTACGTACAGCTCGGTTAAAGTACCCGGCTTTACACGCAAGTGTTCCTCGCACGCGAGCAGGATTTGATGCATGTCTTCGGCGGGAAAACGTTCATCTCAACCTTGTTTTCTGGCCGTCGAAAGTAGAATGCTGAGGGAGACGGAGAAGAATTCCTTCGGGCTCATTGTCTGTCCGTGAACAATGGGCGAATAAGCTAAACTCGAAGTGGGTGAATAGGTCACACAGAGTTACGCGGTGGAAGCGGAGCAGTTCGTCTCTTTCTCCGGAGGACCACGCGACCGGTTAAATCGAAAGTCGAAGCCGCCGATGCACGTGTCCCTGTGTTCGTGTGCGTGAAAGCTTATGGAATGATACGCTATTGAAATTCGTCGTTGATTGCCCGATTGCTCGCTTTCGCCGCTGATGTATACCAGGTCGAAACGAGGAACTTTCCGATTCGACGGTGTTTCGAAACCGCTGTTTGTTTTTGAAATTATTCGAACCGCAGCTTCAATTGGACAGACGTATAGGATTTTTAAGGAATTTTTGGAAATTTAATACTGCACATTTTTGAATTTTCTTATTGAAAATTCTGTACTCGAGGATGTCGTTTTGTCACTTAATTTTAGTGTTGATTATTTTCTCGCAATTAAAGTGCAGCAGTGTCTTCTTACTCGTTCCTTATTTTATTATTTTTATTTTTCGAATAGCTATCTGCTGCTATAATTTTCTCTTGGTTGAAAATTTTACACGCTACGATACTAATGATTAGGTGAAAAAATTAATCAGAAAGTACGAGTAGCAGAAAAAGTGAGAAAGTTATGAATAAAGTTAAGTAGGTAACTAGATTCATAAGATTTGATTGCATTCGTGTTTTGTTACCGTCATTTCAAATCTCTATGTGTATTTATTTCATAACTTGCCACTTTAATTTTATTACTCTCGATACGCTGCTTGCTTTTCCCTCGAACATGTTGTCCGATCCATTATCCTTAACTGCTTACCATAAATTTATTCCTCCGAGCTGAAACTTTAAAATTAAGTTTCATAACTGCAGCTCGCCCGGCGTTACGTCGCTGCTTTCGCGTTCTTTTCGCACTTTCTTCCACCTCTTTGTTTGCATTTTCTCCAATAACAGTTACGAAGCTTTATCACTGTTATTAAACTAAATGCCGCCGCATTATCCGCTACTCCTCTCTTCGAATTTACATCACCGACTTAATCATCCGGTGTCTAATCTTCCGCGCTCAATTATCGTACGTAATTTAACCTCAAAATTCCGACAAACTTAATACAGCCAAAAAAATAACTCACACGTTTGAAAATATCCGTGTCCAGAAGTTCCAGAAACCAGCAAAAATTGTCCCCAAATTGTTCTTAAAATTGCAAATGGCCGTCCGATCTCGGTCCAACTAGATTGGTTCAATAGGTGCTGCCCTCTGGTCGATCCTCGCCGAGTCAAGAGTCGGGGTAGATCGCGAACCACGGGATCATTTAAATAACAGCTGCATCACGATCACAGGAGGTTTGTCGTTCGTACTCTCACTTTCTCTGCGATATTCCCGACGACCCGGTTTTCAGGCGACACAGTTTGCCCCATCAAACGAGAAAGTGAACGTGTAAGTCCTCCTCCTCCGGCTCAGCCTCAACCTCTTCTTTCTTCCGCGCCTTCTCCTTTTAACCGGTGAAATCCTTCTGCGTAGGTGAGACCGGCCACGAAAGCTTTTGTCCACGCTGTGTAACGCGGTAATCAGTGTCCCAGGGGACTTATTATTGCTTTCGAGAAACGACGGAGATAAATCTGTTCCAGCGACTTCCTAGTCCAACGATGGAGAACAGAGAAAGCTTTGTCCTCGTTATTCGAAATCAGCTTTTGTCGTGTCGCTTTCTGTTTTGATATACCGTTCACCATATTATTCCCGTCCACTTCAGCAGCGTGGTTTTCAGCGAAGATCACAGGGCTCGTTGTCGATTAGAAAACGAGTAAAGTATCGAGATCTCGATTAACCCTTTTGCTACGACGGATGAAGTCCACGAAGATGGTAACATTACGATCGTGTAGTCTTTAGCATTCGGTCTTTTGACGC
This sequence comes from Eufriesea mexicana, assembly GCF_001483705.2. Taxonomy (NCBI): domain Eukaryota; kingdom Metazoa; phylum Arthropoda; class Insecta; order Hymenoptera; family Apidae; genus Eufriesea; species Eufriesea mexicana. Next base: position 59,326 of record NW_016907968.1, on the reverse strand, counting down.
AAATCTTTTGAAGAAAAAAAGAAAAGGAAAAACTGACCATCGCAATAGAGCTTGCAATTCTTTGGGAAAAGAGCTAAGAATAACGATAGCACTTGTCTTAAATTTTATTTAATTTTTATAGCCGGTGACTATAGTCATCTGTCGCGCGTAGGTGGCGTCTCGTGACCGATGACTATAGTCATCCGTAGTAGGGAAA
>NW_016907968.1:46459-58264 GCF_001483705.2 Eufriesea mexicana | reverse complement strand
CACGACGCGTTGTTTTGCCAGCGTTTCCTTGCATTATTCAGATTACGTTACCCAATTGACGCGACGACGGATGGAATAAATTATTTATCGATGGTAATTTAAACGGCGTCCTTCTGCGTTTCGACGGATGTACTTTCGTCTGGTGGATAGGAAAAAAGGATCCATATTCATAGGGTTCCCACAGCGATACGAGCTTCTGGAAACGTTCGCGGCACGCTTACACGAGGCGTACACGTGTGAGATCATCCACACATTAAGCGTCTTTCCTACGCGAGTCAAGGTCGGTTTCCAAGGCTCGCCGAAGCGTTTCCTAGTTGATTACGTTCAATGGAACGCATTATGCATGTGCGTTCGACTGGATGTCAACCGATAGCTGGCTGTCCTCAAACGCTTCAATTCGCTCGTCAATGAGGCCAGATGCATGTACCTGGCATATCGCTTCGCGAATGATGCTTCCAATCGGGTCCAATCACAGGCTCTGCCTTCTGTTTACGTTCGGATCAGGTTTGCTCGTGATCCGATATCGGCTGCTGATTTTCCTTCCTCTCTTTAATTTTTAATTATAGAACATCAGCAATTGTTCTCTCGGCGAAGAGCTCGAAATAATCCCTATGGATATTTAGATCTCTAGATATAGAGATTGTGGATATTTTGATCAGCGTTTTCGTATTTCACGCACTTATTTCGTTTAATTTCTAGCTGTCTGCCAATCAGCGAAATCGATGAACGCGAGTCAAGATATATTTAATTCAAACACGTGAAGATCTTATATATGTACGTTCATATTCCAGTCACGTAGTTGAAAAATTAGCCTCGAGTTCAGCGAAATTAAAATTTCATGGCTGATTAGCACTATTTTATCGTTCTGCATTATTGCTTGCTTCTACTCTTTGTTATCTCGCTACTTCCTGTTTGGTGACGACAAAGAAATGTTGCTATTATCGTACCGTGTGCATTGTCACTGAGAGGAACAGGTTGCCTTTCTAATTTATCCGAACGTAAAGTGAAACTAAATCCTCGTTCTGGTACAAAAATGGTTCCCGCGTATGATCCGGAGATTGAAATTAATTATAGATCCATCAAAGCTTCCTATACGAATATTATTCGAAGCTCGTTCTCAAGCGAGGTAGTCGTACCTCAAATTTTCGAATCCAGTCGCATTTGTCTAGCCGTTTGATTTGATTGGCAAAGAAAACACGCGCATGGATAAGGAGCGTTTGAGAGGCGCGAGTTGAACGAACAAAGCGCGCTGGTATGCCCGGATGTTCGTGTTGGAACGAAACCGAGTAGCAATGTTATACGGATGTATAATGGCGACAAGGCTACGGCTCGAGCCGTTGAACGAAATGCGTAGACAAAGGAGTCGCAAGCGAGGCCTTCGTAGCACGTGTGTAACTGCCTTTAACGCTATGGGGAAACATAAATAAAGTCAGGGTCGAGTGACCACACGTCATCGTCCCTCCATGGCATACTCCCGGCCTGTTCCGCCCAGTAAATGATGGTTCTTCGCTGAACATTAGGCTCGTGGAAAGTTTAACTGCCTGAAAATTTCAGTGCTCCAGGATTTTCAATATCCCAGTGGCGTATCCCAGGGAACACGATGAAACTGGTTTATCCTTACTGCCATCATCGCGATTTGAGGTGGGGTGAAGTGTCGATACAGGTTAGATTGGAGTAGTATGCTATTTGGACGAAACATTGAGAGCAAGTACAGATTTTAGGAAATTTGGTATACATATGTGGTGGTGTCGCTTATTTGTTTATTCGAATGAGACAGCTCTTAAGGAGTCTTGGATATTGTTAATATAGGTGGTATTTTGTTAGAATAATGAATATTTGATTCCAAAATGTATTTATAATCTTCGTTATTCAGTGTTCATAGAGTTTCGAAGTCGTTTGTATTTATTGAGCAAGTTTTTGGCATAGTAGTGATATAATTTCTGTTTATACTGAACTTAACCTCTATTTAGCACGTTCCATACCACGTGACCTACCGGTGGCGCCATCAGGAGGCGCCAAGCATTCGATACGAATATTACTTTCTACCTAATTGGATACTTCATTATATCCCTTTTATTTGAATCTATATTATCAATGGAATCTCTGATATCAACTCTTAAAGTATAGTAAAATTTCGAATAAATAGAATTATTTGGAAATTAAAATATACTTGTATTTCTAATATATGTACTGTATTGTCATTCCATGTTTGATTAGTGAATAAAAGTTTTACAAAGTTTCATATGCCATAAATGTTAACGATACAACTTGTAGTTTATTTTGGAGGTTAAGTGCAAGCCCCTCCCCCATACTGTTAGTACAAACAGTTCTTCGTTAGAATAATTACCATTTGATTTCGAAACTACACGTATATTTATTCTCCATTATCCAACGTCTATAGACTTTTGAAGCCGTATGAATAATTATTGTAGCTCTGGTGTAATTCCTAAATACTTACACCTTATTTTATCTCCATTTAACACGTCCTATACCACGTGACGCGTAATGGCGCCACCAGAGGCGCCATCTTCCACTTTTCTCCAAAACTAACCTCAAAATCTCAGTATTAATCCCTCGAAGCTTTCTCCGCTACAGAAGAGCATCAACTCGAAGCTCAACTTCTACGAACTTCATACTACAAAGTCGATGACATCTTTTACACTAGCATAAGAAAGAATTACGTGTAAATCAGCGTATCGATCTGTTTTATCTCCATACTTAATCTATCCTTACATCACTTCAAACTTAACGTCGATCATTAATCTTTGCAATTCCGTTAACTAGACAGCATCTTGCAGTTATCTCTCGAGTGCAAAGTGATACTAATCCCTCAAAAAAGTTACTAGAATTCCCTGGAAAAATGGGACCATTTCTTCAGCTATCCGGCTTCAAGCTCAGCCCCGCAATTAAACGTATCTCAACAATTGGAATTGACGTCGTCTAATGAACGAGTTAGCGAAGTTGGCGTGTCTGCCGGCGAACTAGGACGAAGACAATTTACGTTGTCGGAGGACATCTGCTGGTTTGTATAGGCCGAAGGTCCTACGAGGCCTTTTGTCGCGCACAATGGCGCGTTCTGCCCGGTTTAGACGACGGGGATGGCGCGCGATATTCGCCACAGCGAGCCTTTATGCACGATGATCGACCGTGGTACCTGCGGCGCTATTAAGGCGATTGTTGCAGGTAGATAAACAGGTGTGGTAAGGACGCGTCGCGACGAGTCAAATCTCGACTCACGGTGGAAGCTGACCCCGAATCCTGTTCGACTTGCTCTATCGATTATGCGCGATAAATATTCATTTGCACGGGGGGAAAAAAAGATCCTCTCGATGTGTATCTCGATCTCGAAGGATTATTTACGACCTCGATGCGAAGTTTGTACATGGGTGCTGCCAGGTGTTCTTTATCGTCTTCTTTGCCTTCATCGGCCGATAACAGGATAGCATCGCGACGGTTGGCTTCTTGCGGTACCTCCAGGTGCGTTAATTGACCTGAAAGTCAATTATGGTCGCTGGCGAGTTAGATTTCGATTAATTAGCGATTGCTTCTGGTTACTCTTCTTTGTTAGCTTGCTTTTTATTGCGCGTGTACTATATCTCGCGTGTACTATATTTCGAGCGTTCGAATCGCGTCGCGTTTATTCGAGGATGACATTCGTTTATTGGCAGTGCTAAATACGCATAAGTAAATGGATAAATGTTTTTATTCGATAGTAGGTTATAGGTGAGCAATGACGTAATTAATCGAGTCGTTTCATTTAAATAAACACTCGTGTTCGAGTAATTTTCGATGCTTTAAATACCACTGAAATAAGAGACATTAAGTTGCTTCAGTAGTCCACCTGCCGATATTACAATTTATCGTCCATCGAGTGTTATTTATTATCAATTTTCGATCCCTGTATTTATCATTAATTTACTATAAGTATCTATAAAATATATAAAACATCCCCCGAAAAGCATCAGTTGGTAATTAATTACCAAGTACAAAATTTAAGGATTTAGAATGGTAAACGAAATGCTTAGTTTCAGAAATTTTATTTCTCCAGTCACAGGAACCACAATTTTACGGTCCCAACGCGAATAATAACGTTTCGGAACTGAGTGGACCAAAATGGCGGCCGTCGGGCCGTCCGACGATCTGTTAGTTCCGGTGCGCGTGCGCGAGGTCGCCACCGGCAAGGATCGTTCCCGGTTTCACTTTAAGGTCTCTCTATTGGCCTCTCTTTCGCGTTTGTTCGAAGGACGCGTGCGTCGACCGATTAAAGCCGGCGCAATTATCGCACGGGGACCAGTTCCCGCTATTCCAGTTCTCTACTCTTTCGTTACGTAATCCCGATTGTCGGATCGCATAAATATTCTCGCGGGATCCGTTATGCCGTTACACGCGTGAATGAGCCAAAGCAGCCTCTATCCTGCGACCTTCCTCCGATTCGAAGCCAAGCGATCACGGCTGCATTCTTCCGAGGCGATCGCTCGTCGATCGTTTCGCCGATGACGATCGTTTCACCCGCAGTTTTCCCATTTTCCCTTCACGTTCGGTGGAAACAACTCGCGCGTGTATAAATATCTAGACTCGTATGTAAATTTATATACCTTGGCATCGTTTTGACAACCGAGTCGTTCTTTTCGGCTCGAAGAATAGGGGTGAGGGGAATTTTGACGTTTCAGATTTCAGGTAGACCATGGGTTCGACCTGACCTTGCTTGCAGGAATATTTTCTATCGAGGTTCTATCGTTCCATTTTATTTTTCTTTATTTCTGCCTTGATTTGTGGCGGTAGGAAAATATTTATTTTATCTCGTAACGTTTCGTGATGCAACATTTTCTTTTGTGACTGAATGTTTATACACGTAATTATGGCATACGATATACTTGCTTCTGCGTTCATTGTGTGCAGCAACAACTGCGAGTCCAGTTCTAGATTCGAAAAGAGCCTGGTACGACTACAGAAAGATTAATTAGGGAGTTCGCTCATTGAAAGCGAATTCTGCGGGTTATGGAGAACTCGCGAATGCCATAGCTTGTATTTTACGTTGTTACTGACTTCATGGAAACGGGATCTTTGAAAGTACTGGAATATTACGACGCAAAGGTTATTTTGTATTAACTTTATTTTATGCGCAAGTGCTTAAAGTTGTATGCAATTAAATTGATTACTAATCAAATAGTTCAAAGAGACGAAATTATGGCGGGAAATAATTTTTGGAAGCAAGAGTGATCGTTTGCCGAAGATTCCATTATGCTAACGGCGAGGAGGCTTTCGAGATACAGAGACGTTAAAAGTTTATGGAAAATCTTTTTCAACGACCGTAATCACGTGATCGTGATTCGTAGAATTCAAATCGCAAGAATTCGACCCATTGAATGAATCAAGGTCTGATCGTTCAAATGAGGTTAATGATTATGTGTTACGTATTCCGACGCGGAGTATTCGAGGAATATCGAAGGAAAATCGTCATTGACAAGGATGGATGTTAATTAAATAAACCGAAACACTATAATTAACCCTAGCAAATAATATATCATTATCCAATATTTGTATTGTAATTACAAAATTATTAATTACATCGAGAAGAAATCAAAGACGAGAAAGGACAAAAATCAGCAATCCAGCAATCTGGTTAATAGAGGAACTAATTGGTTCCTAAGAAGCAATTTTCACAAAAATTTTCAAATATTTAATTTAATTCTGATAGCCTCGTTATTACCAGAATCGATTCAATGTGCAGGAATAACACGTTATTAAGTACCGATAATAAAAGTACCATTTCAGATCGCAATCATCCTAGCAAACGATACCACGGCTAACCTATTGTTCAGGAACATAGGCAACGTTCAGTGGAACAGGAACAAAGGTGGCGTTAAAACGCGTGACGTTGGTTCTAGTTCCTCGTAAATTAAAAAGAAAAAAATCGATTGAGGAATCAGGAGGTCGCAGTGACGTGTCGCGAGTACCGCTATCCTCTCACCTGCGTGAGAGGTGTCCTTCATCGGCCTTGGAGTTCTGTCCGTTTTCCTCAATGACAGCACCAGCCAATTATTCATCCGTGATCGTTCCACATTGCTTTCGTTTCCTTTTCCATTTCGTGGTCTCATTGTCATCAGTTGCCTTATTGTACTAAAACTTTCGATCGATCTTCAACCCCCGCAAGACGGACCTGCGATTGATTACGTGAATGTCGAACTCGGGTCTATTCTGAAATATCCAAGTCTGAGGAATTATATTATTGTACTTATTATTTTTTCTTATTACCAAAAATACAAATTTTTTATTGCACCTATATCGTATGAGTATATATATGTATCAGCATGTATCGTGGACCTAAGTAGACATATCGTGACGTGGACGAGGGTTAAATATCGTGCAATAGTTAGTCTTTCAAAATTTATATAATTATATGTAATATTCGTGACAGAATTTGGCAAGTGAATTTTTTCATCGACATAATACTGTGAAAATGGCGAGTACATACGTGCAGCGACGTCTGGGAACACAGGATCGCGATGAAATGACCGTGTCGAGGATATTTCAGTAATGTTTATCTCCATCTACATCTCGAAGGACACAGCATAGAGAATGACACGATCGATATCTTGGAATTGTGCTTCGCATTGTATGCAGCTCGCTATAACGGACCTCCAGCTGACAATCAGGCTGACCTTTGTCACGTCACGTTCTTTTTATCTTAATCGAAAAATATTTGCTCGATAGCTCGCTCGATGATGGATTTCCCGTGTGACATTTACCATTCGAAGTCGCACGACTGGGGGAAAGCTCGTCCTCAGTCATCCATCGCGTCCTTCGGTCATCGTCGACGACCGAGTCTCGTCAACGGGGCCCTAAGCGTTCACCCTTTGTTCTTGCGTCGCTGAAGGAATGGGAATTAAAGAATTGGAGAGAGAGAGAGAGGTGGGAAGAAAAAGTCGACGACGTGACGCAAACGATGACTGGGAAGATGGCAGCGTGAACGCGTCATTTTGCATAGTCAAGGATACTCGAACGATTAATTTTCCGCGACGCTCGGATCACGGACTTTAAGGAAGTGTTAACGACTCGTCTAGACGGAAATGCTGGTAAAAGGAAGGTATCTATCAACCGCAACGTCCTGTGTCGCATTACAAACTTTCAGGGTCGACGTGGACGTGAAAGAAAGCCATTATGCTTGGGACCAGCGACCAGGGCCGCTCATGGTATTTTTAGCCGAACAATTTATTAATTATCCTACTCTGTAGACGAGTGTATGTTAATAATAGCGTAATTACGAGAGATCGCTCGGTATTCATGAACCAGACCATCGGTTAGGTGCATTTATCCGAAGATTGACACGTCTTTGGTGCATTTAGACGAGATTCAGTGGTAGGATGAGGATTCTCAGGAAGAATTTCTTCCCAGTGGTTATTACCTATATCGTATAGACGTTGAAATTACCAGGATCCCTATTGTTGGATGATCAACCGGTTCGTTGACTCTTAGTCACTGAAAGGACCTAGTTGATAAATTTAGGCCGACGTCAGAGTTCAAAAGATCTTACTCATTTCTACCTTGATTAAGGGCCAATGGTCATTTTCACCCCTCCAAAAAGTAAGAATGTATAAGCACCTCTGAAAGCTGCACGAAGGCAATTCTTATTCTTCTCAGCCGATACATAGTTATCATATAGTTATCATATAGCTATATATATATAGTCTCTAACATTCTCAGTCTAGGTTCCAACACTATAACTGCTGTTTCGATCCCATATTCTAACAGTCAGCAATGGCTACCGAGTAACCCAAGCCTAAACGCGGGGCTGACTAGACAACTGCAGTTTGCGAATAAGTATTACTCTGATAAAGGTACTCCAGGTTGCGATAGTTTCCTGGATAGTCCCTAGCTAGCCCCTAGATAGTCTCTCACACTCGTCGAAGAAGCTTTCAGAGGTAGACACATATGCGGGTTCAAGATCCTTTTTCGCTTCACTGTTGCAAAAGCCTTGGAACTAGTTTTCTAGGATACTTCGAATCCTTTGCCTTCGATTCGATGAAGATGATTACGTTGAAAGCGAAATCGCGTGACATCTTAAGCGTGGCACTCGTGCAATTGACGAACGTACTCAAGGATTTTTATCTCTCCGAATTTTTCTTGCTGCGTAAAAATAAAAATAAATAAACGCTGTGATTAAAGAACGATCAGTTCCTTCTCGTGAATCGTAATTCGGATTTATCCAATTTTCCAGATCGAAATCGTGTCCAGTTTAAAACTAATGCACAGTGTGCATACAGCGCAGCGAATAAATGGTCCGTACAAACAGGTGCATCACTCGATCGCGTGTAGATCTGAAAAAGACTTCTACTTCTCGATGACTCGAATAAATGCCGTTGAAGCTTAGGGGAATAATTAAAAAATGGACGAATCGCAAGTTGACGAGATCGAACAGGTTATTTTCGGTTCATTCGGGCGCGATCTGACCAGGATAACGAGGACGGGAAAGTAATCACGTGACTTCCGGAGCGGTGGCAGTTGCACAGGGAGTAAACGTCGCCGACGATGGCCACAATGTCCTGTGTCACATTTCAGCAACGACCGTGCCGCGTTAAGATGCATCCGCGATGAGAACGACAATCGCGTTTCAGAAAACCGCAACTTCCTCCGGGTGTAGCGAAAATGAAGGATACGATACTTTCCCTGTTACAGCTCGTGGAATCCGCTTGTTCTGGAATTATGCGCGCGGTGGCCTTCGGTCGGAGACCTCGATATTTCGAGGTGCCTATGCAAATTGCCGGCTCGCGTCGAAAAAACGGGAAAAGGAGCGAGGGAAAAGAGTTATATCGGACGAACACGAGCCCGAAAGTGGTTAGGAGGAGGTCGAGCGTGCATGTTTCAGGTCCTCGAAGGAGGCTGGATCCTTGCACGAACACGGAAACGGGTTTGCTCGGCGTGTCTGATATTTACACGCGAAAAGTGTCGAAGCTTCAATTTCGTTACGTCACTAGCAAGACAGAATGGTTAAATGTTTGCACGCGTTGAGACATCCGTTCTCCTTTCCTGATGGTGTATGCTGACCCGTTGACAGCGCGAGGAATCAGCGACGAACACGTTCTTTTCTATTAATTTAATTCGTTTCTTTATTTTAATTTCTTTTTATTAGCCGGTTAATATATTTTACAGTATTTTACAATTATGTTTGCAATATCTTTTAATGTATTTAATATATATTAATTGTTAACCCTTTGCCATTCCTTTGTCGAGTGTGACTCGACATCAGTTTTCATCACAGGAATTCCTATGTCGAGTTACACTCGACGTTCTTCGATTCCTTATTTACTGAACAAGTAAAGAGAAGATAAGTAACTATTTGAATTACTTAAATTCGAAATATAAATCACAACAATGTTTGAGAACTATATTTAATATAATCAGTAAACAAAATTTTTTAAAATAAGTAGCAGTGAAGGAACCAGTCCTATAAAGTAAATTTCAAAGAAAATACTTAAAATAGTAGGGAGTTATTGCCAACGAAATTGCAAAATAATTCGGAGTGCAAATGGTTAATGTAATATCAGAAGATGGAAGTTGAAACAGCATGTCAATAATATAATCATGTGTTTATAATGATTAATATAGATTTTATTAGATCTGTTGCACGTGAATATTGTACACCGTATCCACGAAGGCCTACTATATTCACAATATGACGTATAATTATTTTCAAGGGTTGCCAACACGCTGTGGCTCTTTAATGAATTAATTATGAATTGAATATACGAATATATTTCAACATTAATTGTTTTAATACGAAATTTTGTGTATTCAGATTAGGAAGCATATATTTAATGTATTTGTGGTTCAGATTGAAAATATGTACATATAGTATTTTACATATATATTCATTTAATATTATTCCTTTGTGACTACTATATTTTCGATGATTTTCATTCGACACTGTTGTCTTTGTTTCTTCAAAATTCTGATTTTAATCATTTTAATTAATTTAATGGTGCTATTGAGTATAGTACCAATAGAGTGTAGAGAGGGTATCCTCTCAATCTTGGTAAAGCTTCTTGGTCCAAAGAGTGGATATAGTTCTTTGGCTAGCCTCAGTTCAACAATTATCAGAATCGAATCCTGGAGAAACGTGGTACCATGTAGCTGAAGAATTACTATAGTTACTATAGTTCTAAATTTTATTTGAATTTTCATAGCATCCAATATTGATCCTCGCATGTACATCACTATGAAAATATTAGGTTCATGTTTCAACAAATTTCCTCCTTCTTTCCTCCTTCTTTGTCAATATGAACTACTTGCATCATCGATTGATCTTTAACACTAAACGTACCGATATTTTACACACACCTATTCTACCATAGGGGGTCAAATGACCCTTCGTGGTGTATAATGTATGCAAAGAATTTTTGTTGGGAAAGCAAGAAATTGAACAATCTGATAATATGAGAATTTACAGGAATTCAGATGAGGAAAAGAAATAACAATGAAGTATGATTTATAATGTAAATTTTGAAATCATTTGACCCCGCTTGGTACGTTTAGTGTTACCCTTTGCGCTCGACGATTTTTTGGCTAAACAGGGGTACGAGTTGAAAAATTTTCTTCCATAAGACTGATGATATTTTTTGAGCAGTAAATAGGAAATCGTATAATAATTAACACGTAGAATTATTCAATTTCGATACCTCGCACACTGTTATTTTATCTTAAATTTCATTTATTAATTAATATCGAGCTTCGAAATTTTATTAAATGGTGACCTAGAGGCTCCTCTCGAGTGCAAAGGGTTAATATCCAAAATAATGGTACTTACTATTCAAAATAAAACCACATAAAATCCCTGCACCAGCAAATTCTGCAAATCTCCTTACAGATGTCTCGTATGAATTCACGTTTTCAACTGTCGGTGCGAAAAAATTTGCCATCATCGTTGTACCGATGCCTGTGCGAAGGTCACGGATGAAGATCCACGAGACAGTTTCGCCTATCTCTATGGGCTCGGGTCCGTCTCAATTGAATTCGTTCTTTATTGATCATAGCGAGGGTTCAACAAACTCTCGGCGGTGAGAGCAAACGCGGCAGGACGATAAAAGAAGAAGAGCAGCGGCTTTATCTCGGTGCTGAATTATCAGCGGGCGAGTGATTCGAGCGATCTCGGTCACCCTTCAAGATCTGACCTGACCTCGGATCGGAATTGAACGTCGGGACTTAAAGCGCGCGATCAGTGCTGCAATCCTGGCCAATCAGCGAACAAACAGACGCGCCGGGAATAAAGGTGAGCCTAATTGGCGCAATTCATATTCAAACGAGGTCCACGTCCTTGACTGTTCATCTCGCACGCCAGCGAAATTGATAACCGTTCGCGTAAGGCGAATTCTGACGAAGATGATACTCCCCGTGCCGGTCACCGTGGCCTGCGGAGGTCATTCCACGCCATTATCACGCGTTTCTTTCCTTTTTTTTCGCTGCTCCTCTTCGTTTCGCTCCGTGCAGGACGTTGCCCCCTGAGGAAGGTCAGGCTGCGGCACCGATGTTCCCGCCTCGCGCGGAAAACAAGCCGCCCGTGGAAACCGCGCGTTCGATTTATCGGAAATTCCCAGTGCATGCCTCGAGTCGTTGCACCCTCTCCATTGCTCGTCGATCATCTTTCGCTTTCCGAACCTTTATCCGAAGCTAAGGGAGATCGCCGGGATGCTGGGCGTTGGGCATTCCGATGGTGTGCGTGACACGGATTTCGGATGTTCGATGAGATCAACAGGTGAGGAGAAAAGGTTACGTTTATAGGGAAGGTGGTTCGAGGGAACGTGATCGGAA